>NW_027480104.1:0-38531 GCF_051014685.1 Ptiloglossa arizonensis | reverse complement strand
AAACCATCAAAATTTTCGCAAGTCTGATACTCGAAACCAATAACTACAAAGGCCTAGTGGAAAAATGCACATACCTTTATAATCGGGCGAGTTTCCACTTTCAGATGCAGCAGGAATTTCTCGAGTTCGTCATTCCGTTCGCGAGATATGGGAGTTTGAAGTTAAGGAATGCTTGAGAAACCGTCAAAATTTTCGCTGGTCTGATACTCGAAAACAATAACTGGAATGACCCAGGGGAAAAGTACACACACCATTGTAATCGGGCGAGTTTCTGCTTTCAGATGCAACAGGAATTTCTCGAGTTCGTCAATCCGTTCGCGAGATATGGGAGATTGAATTTAAGGAATGGTTTAGGAACGATCAAAATTTTCGCAAGTCTGATACTCGAAACCAATAACTACAAAGGCCTAGGAGAAAAATACTCATACCATTGTAATCGGGCGAGTCTCTACTTTCAGATGCAACAGGAATTTCTCGAGTTCGTCATTCCGTTCGCGAGATATGGGAGTTTGAAGTTGAGGAATGGTTGAGAAACCATCAAGAATTTCGCAATTCTGATGCTGGAAACGAATAACTGGAATGGCCTAGGGGAAAAATACACACACCGTTGTAATCGGGCGAGCTTATGCTTTCAGGTGCAACAGGAATTTCTCGATTTCGTCAATCCGTTCGCGAGATATGGGAGTTTGAAATTAAGGAATGCTTGAGAAACCATCTTAATTTTCGAAAGTCTGACACTCGAAACCAATAACTACAATGGCCTAGGGGAAAAATGCACATACCTTTGTAATCGGGCGAGTTTCCACTTTCAGATGCAACAGTAATTTCTCGAGTTCGTCATTCCATTCGCGAGATATGGGAGTTTGAAGTTGAGGAATGGTTGAGAAACCATCAAGATTTTCGCAATTCTGATGCTAGAAACGAATAACTGAAATGGCCTAGGGGAAAAATACACACACCGTTGTAATCGGGCGAGCTTATGCTTTCAGATGCAACAGGAATTTCTCGATTTCGTCAATCCGTTCGCGAGATATGGGAGTTTGAAATTAAGGAATGGTTGAGGAACCATCAAAATTTTCGCAAGTCTGATACTCGAAACCAATAACTACAAAGGCCTAGGAGAAAAATACTCATACCTTTGTAAACGGGCGAGCCTCTACTTTCAGATGCAACAGGAATTTCTCGAGTTCGTCAAACCGTTCGCGAGATATGGGAGTTTGAAGTTAAGGAATGGTTGAGGAACCATCAAAATTTTCGCCAGTCTGATACTCGAAACCAATAACTACCAAGGCCTAGGGAAAAAATACACATACCCTTGTAATCGGGCCGGTTTCCACTCTCAGATGCAACAGGAATTTCTCGAGTTCGTCAATCCGTTCGCGAGATGTGGGAGTTTGAACTTAAGGAATGCTTGAGAAACCATCAAAATTTTCGAAAGTCTGACACTCGAAACCAATAACTACAAAGGCCTAGGGGAAAAATGCACATACCTTTGTAATCGGGCGAGTTTCCACTTTCAGATGCAACAGTAATTTCTCGAGTTCGTCATTCCATTCGCGAGATATGGGAGTTTGAAGTTGAGGAATGGTTGAGAAACCATCAAGATTTTCGCAATTCTGATGCTAGAAACGAATAACTGAAATGGCCTAGGGGAAAAATACACACACCGTTGTAATCGGGCGAGCTTATGCTTTCAGATGCAACAGGAATTTCTCGATTTCGTCAATCCGTTCGCGAGATATGGGAGTTTGAAATTAAGGAATGGTTGAGGAACCATCAAAATTTTCGCAAGTCTGATACTCGAAACCAATAACTACAAAGGCCTAGGAGAAAAATACTCATACCTTTGTAAACGGGCGAGCCTCTACTTTCAGATGCAACAGGAATTTCTCGAGTTCGTCAATCCGTTCGCGAGATATGGGAGTTTGAAGTTAAGGAATGGTTGAGGAACCATCAAAATTTTCGCAAGTCTGATACTCGAAACCAATAACTACCAAGGCCTAGGGGAAAAGTACACATACCCTTGTAATCGGGCCGGTTTCCACTCTCAGATGCAACAGGAATTTCTCGAGTTCGTCAATCCGTTCGCGAGATATGGGAGTTTGAAGTTAAGGAATGGTTGAGAAACCATCAACATTTTCGCAAGTCTGATACTTGAAACTAATAACTGGAATGGCCTAGTGGAAAAGTACACACACCATTGTAATCGGGCATGTTTCTACTTTCAGATGCAACAGGAATTTCTCGAGTTCGTCAATCCGTTCGCGAGATATGGGAGTTTGAAGTTAAGGAATGCTTGAGAAACCATCAAAATTTTCGGTGGTCTGATACTCGAAACCAATAACTAATATGGCCTAGGGCAAAAATGCACATACCGTTGAAATCGGGCAAGTTTCTGCTTTCAGATGCAATAGGAAATTCTCGAGTTCGTCAATCCGATCGCGAGATATGGAAGTGTGAAGTTAAGGAATGGTTGAGAAACCATCAAAATTTTCGCTGGTCTGATACTCGAAACCAACAACTGGAATGACCTAGGGGAAAAGTACACACACCGTTGTAATCGGGCGAGTTTCTCCTTTCAGATGCAATAGGAAATTCTCGAGTTCGTCAATCCGTTCGCGAGATATGGAAGTGTGAAGTTAAGGAATGGTTGAGAAACCATCAAAATTTTCGCAAGTCTGATACTCGAAACCAATAACTACAAAGGCCTACGGGGAAAACACACATATCTTTGTAATCGGGCGAGTTTCTACTTTCAGATGCAACAGGAATTTCTCGAGTTCGTGAATCCGTTCGCGAGATATGGGAGTTTGAAGTTAAGGAATGCTTGAGAAACCATCACAATTTTCGCAAGTCTGATATTCGAAACCAATAACTACTATGGCCTAGGGCAAAAATATACATACCGTTGTAATCGGGCGAGTTTCTGCTTTCAGATGCAATAGGAAATTCTCGAGTTCGTCAATCCGATCGCGAGATATGGGAGTTGGAAGTTAAGGAATGGTTGAAAAACCATCAAAATTTTCGCAAGTCTGA
This sequence comes from Ptiloglossa arizonensis, assembly GCF_051014685.1. Classification (NCBI taxonomy): domain Eukaryota; kingdom Metazoa; phylum Arthropoda; class Insecta; order Hymenoptera; family Colletidae; genus Ptiloglossa; species Ptiloglossa arizonensis. The sequence goes on along the minus strand of NW_027480104.1, from coordinate 35,495 downwards.
AACTCGAAACCAATAACTACAATGGCCTAGGGGAAAAATACACATACCGTTGTGATCGGGCGAGATTCTGCTTTCAGATGCAATAGGAAATTCTCGAGTTCGTCAATCCGATCGCGAGATATGGAAGTTTGAAGTTAAGGAATGCTTAAGAAACCATCAAAATTTTTGCTGGTCTGATACTCGAAACCAATAACTACTATGGCCTAGGGCAAAAATACACATACCGTTGTAATCGGGCGAGTTTCTGCTTTCAGATGCAATAGGAAATTCTCGAGTTCGTCAATCCGATCGCGAGATATGGAAGTTTGAAGTTAAGGAATGCTTAAGAAACCATCAAAATTTTCGCTGGTCTGATACTCGAAACCAACAACTGGAATGGCCTAGGGGAAAAGTACACACACCGTTGTAATCGGGCGAGTTTCTCCTTTCAGATGCAATAGGAAATTCACGAGTTCGTCAATCCGTTCGCGAGATATGGAAGCGTGAAGTTAAGGAATGGTTGAGAAACCATCAAAATTTTCGCAAGTCTGATACTCGAAACCAATAACTACAAAGGCCTACGGGGAAAACACACATATCTTTGTAATCGGGCGAGTTTCTACTCTCAGATGCAACAGGAATTTCTCGAGTTCGTGAATCCATTCGCGAGATATGGGAGTTTGAAGTTAAGGAATGCTTGAGAAACCATCACAATTTTCGCAAGTCTGATATTCGAAACCAATAACTACTATAGCCTAGGGCAAAAATATACATACCGTTGTAATCGGGCGTGTTTCTTCTTTCAGATGCAATAGGAAATTCTCGAGTTCGTCAATCCGATCGCGAGATATGGGAGTTGGAAGTTAAGGAATGGTTGAAAAACCATCAAAATTTTCGCAAGTCTGATACTCGAAACCAATAACTACAATGGCCTAGGGGAAAAATACACATACCGTTGTGATCGGGCGAGATTCTGCTTTCAGATGCAATAGGAAATTCTCGAGTTCGTCAATCCGTTCGCGAGATATGGAAGTGTGAAGTTAAGGAATGGTTGAGAAACCATCAAAATTTTCGCTGGTCTGATACTCGAAACCAACAACTGGAATGACCTAGGGGAAAAGTACACATACCGTTGTAATCGGGCGAGTTTCTCCTTTCAGATGCAATAGGAAATTCTCGAGTTCGTCAATCCGTTCGCGAGATATGGAAGTGTGAAGTTAAGGAATGGTTGAGAAACCATCAAAATTTTCGCAAGTCTGATACTCGAAACCAATAACTACAAAGGCCTACGGGGAAAACACACATATCTTTGTAATCGGGCGAGTTTCTACTTTCAGATGCAACAGGAATTTCTCGATTTCGTGAATCCGTTCGCGAGATATGGGAGTTTGAAGTTAAGGAATGCTTGAGAAACCATCACAATTTTCGCAAGTCTGATATTCGAAACCAATAACTACTATGGCCTAGGGCAAAAATATACATACCGTTGTAATCGGGCGAGTTTCTACTTTCAGATGCAACAGGAATTTCTCGAGTTCGTGAATCCGTTCGCGAGATATGGGAGTTTGAAGTTAAGGAATGCTTGAGAAACCATCACAATTTTCGCAAGTCTGATATTCGAAACCAATAACTACTATGGCCTAGGGCAAAAATATACATACCGTTGTAATCGGGCGAGTTTCTGCTTTCAGATGCAATAGGAAATTCTCGAGTTCGTCAATCCGATCGCGAGATATGGGAGTTGGAAGTTAAGGAATGGTTGAAAAACCATCAAAATTTTCGCAAGTCTGATACTCGAAACCAATAACTACAAAGGCCTAGGGGAAAAATACACATACCGTTGTGATCGGGCGAGATTCTGCTTTCAGATGCAATAGGAAATTCTCGAGTTCGTCAATCCGATCGCGAGATATGGAAGTTTGAAGTTAAGGAATGCTTAAGAAACCATCAAAATTTTCGCTGGTCTGATACTCGAAACCAATAACTACTATGGCCTAGGGCAAAAATGCACATACCGTTGAAATCGGGCAAGTTTCTGGTTTCAGATGCAATAGGAAATTCTCGAGTTCGTCAATCCGTTCGCGAGATATGGAAGTGTGAAGTTAAGGAATGGTTGAGAAACCATCAAAATTTTCGCAAGTCTGATACTCGAAACCAATAACTACTATGGTCTAGGGCAAAAATGCACATACCGTTGAAATCGGGCAAGTTTCTGCTTTCAGATGCAATAGGAAATTCTCGAGTTCGTCAATCCGATCGCGAGATATGGAAGTTTGAAGTTAAGAAATGCTTGGGAAACCATCAAAATTTTCGCTGGTCTGATACTCGAAACCAACAACTGGAATGGCCTAGGGGAAAAGTACACAAACCATTGTAATCGTGCGAGTTTCTACTTTCAGATGCAACAGGAATTTCTCGAGTTCGTCATTCCGTTCGCGAGATATGGGAGTTTCAAGTTAAGGAATGCTTGAGAAACTATCGAAATTTTCGCAAGTCTGATACTCGAATCCAATAACAAGTATGGCCTAGGGCAAAAATACACATACCGTTGTAATCGGGCGAGTTTCTGCTTTCAGATGCAATAGGAAATTCTCGAGTTCGTCAATCCGTTCGCGAGATATGGGAGTTTGAATTTAAGGAATGCTTAAGAAACCATCAAAATTTTCGCAATTCTGATGCTAGAAAACAATAACTGGAATGGCCTAGGGGAAAAGAACACACACCATTGTAATCGTGCGAGTTTCTACTTTCAGATGCAACAGGAATTTCTCGAGTTCGTCATTCCGTTCGCGAGATATGGGAGTTTGAAGTTAAGGAATGGTTGAGAAACCATCAAAATTTTGGCAGGCCTGATACTCGAAACCAATAACTACAAAGGCCTAGGGGAAAAATGCACATACCGTTGAAATCGGGCGAGTTTCTGCTTTCAGATGCAATAGGAAATTCTCGAGTTCGTCAATCCGTTCCCGAGATATGGGAGTTTGAAGTTAAGGAATGCTTGAGAAACCATCAAAATTTTCGCAAGTCTGATACTCGAATCCAATAACAAGTATGGCCTAGGGCAAAAATACACATACCGTTGTAATCGGGCGAGTTTCTGCTTTCAGATGCAATAGGAAATTCTCGAGTTCGTCAATCCGTTCGCGAGATATGGAAGTTTGAAGTTAAGGAATGATTGAGAAACCATCAAAATTTTCGCAAGTCTGATACTCGAAACCAATAACTACAAAGGCCTAGGGGAAAAACACACATATCTTTGTAATCGTGAGAGTTTCTGCTTTCAGATGCAACAGGAATTTCTCGAGTTCGTCAATCCGTTCGCGAGGTATGGGAGTTTGAAGTTAAGGAATGCTTGAGAAACCATCAAAATTTTCGCCAGTCTGATACTCGAAACCAATAACTACAAAGGCCTAGGGGAAAAATGCACATACCTTTGTAATCGGGCGAGTTTCCACTTTCAGATGCAACAGGAATTTCTCGAGATCGTCATTCCGTTCGCGAGATATGGGAGTTTGAATTTAAGGAATGGTTGAGAAACCATCAAAATTTTCGCTGGTCTGATACTCGAAACCAACAACTGGAATGGCCTAGGGAAAAAGTACACACACCGTTGTAATCGGGCGAGTTTCTCCTTTCAGATGCAATTGGAATTTCTCGAGTTCGTCATTCCGTTCGCGAGATATGGGAGATTGAAGTTAAGGAATGGTTGAGAAACCATCACAATTTCGGCAATTCTGATTCTCGAAACCAATAACTACAATGGCCTAGGGGAAAAATACACATACCGTTGTGATCGGGCGAGATTCTGCTTTCAGATGCAATAGGAAATTCTCGAGTTCGTCAATCCTTTCGCGAGATATGGAAGTGTGAAGTTAAGGAATGGTTGAGAAACCATCAAAATTTTCGCAAGTCTGATACTCGAAACCAATAACTACTATGGCCTAGGGCAAAATTACACATACCGTTGTAATCGGGCGAGTTTCTGCTTTCAGATGCAATAGGAAATTCTCGAGTTCGTCAATCCGATCGCGAGATATGGAAGTTTGAAGTTAAGGAATGCTTGAGAAACCAACAAAATTTTCGCTGGTCTGATACTCGAAACCAACAACTGGAATGCCCCAGGGGAAAAGTACACACACCGTTGTAATCGGGCGAGTTTCTGCTTTCAGATGCAAAGGAAATTCTCGAGTTCGTCAATCCGTTCGCGAGATATGGGAGTTTGAAGTTAAGGAATGGTTGAGAAACCATCAAAATTTTCGCAAGTCTGATACTCGAAACCAATAACTACTATGGCCTAGTCCAAAAATGCACATACCGTTGAAATCGGGCAAGTTTCTGCTTTCAGATGCAATAGGAAATTCTCGAGTTCGTCAATCCGATCGCGAGATATGGAAGTTTGAAGTTAAGGAATGCTTGGGAAACCATCAAAATTTTCGCTGGTCTGATACTCGAAACCAACAACTGGAATGGCCTAGGGGAAAAGTACACACACCGTTGTAATCGGGCGAGTTTCTCCTTTCAGATGCAATAGGAAATTCTCGAGTTCGTCAATCTGTTCCCGAGATATGGAAGTGTGAAGTTAAGGAATGGTTGAGAAACCATCAAAATTTTCGCAAGTCTGATACTCGAAACTAATAACTACAAAGGCCTACGGGGAAAAGACACATATCTTTGTAATCGGGCGAGTTTCTGCTTTCAGATGCAACAGGAATTTCTCGAGTTCGTCAATCCATTCGCGAGATATGGGAGTTTCAAGTTAAGGAATGCTTGAGAAACCATCGAAATTTTCGCAAGTCTGATACTCGAATCCAATAACAAGTATGGCCTAGGGCAAAAATACACATACCGTTGTAATCGGGCGAGTTTCTGCTTTCAGATGCAATAGGAAATTCTCGAGTTCGTCAATCCGTTCGCGAGATATGGGAGATTGAATTTAAGGAATGCTTAAGAAACCATCAAAATTTTCGCAATTCTGATGCTAGAAAACAATAACTGGAATGGCCTAGGGGAAAAGAACACACACCATTGTAATCGTGCGAGTTTCTACTTTCAGATGCAACAGGAATTTCTCGAGTTCGTCATTCCGTTCGCGTGATATGGGAGTTTGAAGTTAAGGAATGGTTGAGAAACCATCAAAATTTTGGCAGGCCTGATACTCGAAACCAATAACTACAAAGGCCTAGGGGAAAAATGCACATACCGTTGAAATCGGGCGAGTTTCTGCTTTCAGATGCAATAGGAAATTCTCGAGTTCGTCAATCCGTTCCCGAGATATGGGAGTTTGAAGTTAAGGAATGCTTGAGAAACCATCAAAATTTTCGCAAGTCTGATACTCGAATCCAATAACAAGTATGGCCTAGGGCAAAAATACACATACCGTTGTAATCGGGCGAGTTTCTGCTTTCAGATGCAATAGGAAATTCTCGAGTTCGTCAATCCGTTCGCGAGATATGGAAGTTTGAAGTTAAGGAATGATTGAGAAACCATCAAAATTTTCGCAAGTCTGATACTCGAAACCAATAACTACAAAGGCCTAGGGGAAAAACACACATATCTTTGTAATCGTGCGAGTTTCTGCTTTCAGATGCAACAGGAATTTCTCGAGTTCGTCAATCCGTTCGCGAGGTATGGGAGTTTGAAGTTAAGGAATGCTTGAGAAACCATCAAAATTTTCGCCAGTCTGATACTCGAAACCAATAACTACAAAGGCCTAGGGGAAAAATGCACATACCTTTGTAATCGGGCGAGTTTCCACTTTCAGATGCAACAGGAATTTCTCGAGATCGTCATTCCGTTCGCGAGATATGGGAGTTTGAATTTAAGGAATGGTTGAGAAACCATCAAAATTTTCGCTGGTCTGATACTCGAAACCAACAACTGGAATGGCCTAGGGAAAAAGTACACACACCGTTGTAATCGGGCGAGTTTCTCCTTTCAGATGCAATTGGAATTTCTCGAGTTCGTCATTCCGTTCGCGAGATATGGGAGATTGAAGTTAAGGAATGGTTGAGAAACCATCACAATTTCGGCAATACTGATTCTCGAAACCAATAACTACAATGGCCTAGGGGAAAAATACACATACCGTTGTGATCGGGCGAGATTCTGCTTTCAGATGCAATAGGAAATTCTCGAGTTCGTCAATCCTTTCGCGAGATATGGAAGTGTGAAGTTAAGGAATGGTTGAGAAACCATCAAAATTTTCGCAAGTCTGATACTCGAAACCAATAACTACTATGGCCTAGGGCAAAATTACACATACCGTTGTAATCGGGCGAGTTTCTGCTTTCAGATGCAATAGGAAATTCTCGAGTTCGTCAATCCGATCGCGAGATATGGAAGTTTGAAGTTAAGGAATGCTTGAGAAACCAACAAAATTTTCGCTGGTCTGATACTCGAAACCAACAACTGGAATGCCCTAGGGGAAAAGTACACACACCGTTGTAATCGGGCGAGTTTCTGCTTTCAGATGCAAAGGAAATTCTCGAGTTCGTCAATCCGTTCGCGAGATATGGGAGTTTGAAGTTAAGGAATGGTTGAGAAACCATCAAAATTTTCGCAAGTCTGATACTCGAAACCAATAACTACTATGGCCTAGTCCAAAAATGCACATACCGTTGAAATCGGGCAAGTTTCTGCTTTCAGATGCAATAGGAAATTCTCGAGTTCGTCAATCCGATCGCGAGATATGGAAGTTTGAAGTTAAGGAATGCTTGGGAAACCATCAAAATTTTCGCTGGTCTGATACTCGAAACCAACAACTGGAATGGCCTAGGGGAAAAGTACACACACCGTTGTAATCGGGCGAGTTTCTCCTTTCAGATGCAATAGGAAATTCTCGAGTTCGTCAATCTGTTCCCGAGATATGGAAGTGTGAAGTTAAGGAATGGTTGAGAAACCATCAAAATTTTCGCAAGTCTGATACTCGAAACTAATAACTACAAAGGCCTACGGGGAAAAGACACATATCTTTGTAATCGGGCGAGTTTCTGCTTTCAGATGCAACAGGAATTTCTCGAGTTCGTCAATCCATTCGCGAGATATGGGAGTTTGAAGTTAAGGAATGCTTGAGAAACCATCAAAATTTTAGCAAGTCTGATACTCGAAACCAATAACTACAAAGGCCTAGGGGAAAAACACACATATCTTTGTAATCGTGCGAGTTTCTGCTTTCAGATGCAACAGGAATTTCTCGAGTTCGTCAATCCGTTCGCGAGGTATGGGAGTTTGAAGTTAAGGAATGCTTGAGAAACCATCAAAATTTTCGCCAGTCTGATACTCGAAACCAATAACTACAAAGGCCTAGGGGAAAAATGCACATACCTTTGTAATCGGGCGAGTTTCCACTTTCAGATGCAACAGGAACTTCTCGAGATCGTCATTCCGTTCGCGAGATATGGGAGTTAGAAGTTATGGAATGCTTGAGAAACCATCAAAATTTTCGCAAGTCTGATACTCGAAACCAATAACTACTATGGCCTAGGGCAAAAATGCACATACCGTTGAAATCGGGCGAGTTTCTGCTTTCAGGTGCAACAGGAATTTCTCGAATTCGTCACTCCGTTCGCGAGATATGGGAGTTTGAATTTAAGGAATGGTTGAGAAACCTTCAAAATTTTCGCTGGGCTGATACTCGAAACCAATAACTGGAATGGCCTAGGTCAAAAATACACGTACCGTTGTAATCGGGCGTGTTTCTGCTTTCAGATGCAATAGGAAATTCTCGAGTTCGTCAATCCGTTCGCGAGATATGGTAGTTTGAAGTTAAGGAATGGTTGAGAAACCATCAAAATTTTCGCAAGTCTGATACTCGAAACCAATAACTACAAAGGCCTTGGGGAAAAATACACGTACCGTTGTAATCGGGCGAGTTTCTGCTTTCAGATGCAACAGGAATTTCTCGAGTTCGTCATTCCGTTCGCGAGATATGGGAGTTTGAAGTTAAGGAATGGTTGAGAAACCATCACAATTTTCTCAAGTCTGATACTCGAAACCAATAACTACTATGGCCTAGGGCAAAAATACACGTACCGTTGTAATCGGGCGAGTTTCTGCTTTCAGATGCAATAGGAAATTCTCGAGTTCGTCAATCCGTTCGCGAGATATGGGAGTTTGAAGTTAAGGAATGCTTGAGAAACCATCAATATTTTCGCAAGTCCCGATACTCGAAACCAATAACTACAATTGCCTAGGGGGAAAATACACACACCGTTGTAATCGGGCGAGTTTCTGCTTTCAGATGCAACAGGAGTTTCTCGAGTTCATCAATCCGTTCGCGAGATATGGGAGTTTGAAGTTAAGGAATGCTTGAGAAACCATCAAAATTTTCGCAAGTCTGATACTCGAATCCAATAACAACTATGGCCTAGGGCAAAAATATACATACTGTTGTAATCGGGCGAGTTTCTGCTTTCAGATGCAATAGGAAATTCTCGAGTTCGTCAATCCGTTCGCGAGATATGGGAGTTTGAAGTTAAGGAATGATTGAGAAACCATCAAAATTTTCGCAAGTCTGATACTCGAAACCAATAACTGGAATGGCCTAGGGGAAAAGTACACACACCATTGTAATCGTGCGAGTTTCTACTTTCAGATGCAACAGGAATTTCTCGAGTTCGTCATTCCGTTCGCGAGATATGGGAGATTGAAGTTAAGGAATGGTTGAGAAACCATCAAAATTTTCGCCAGTCTGATACTCGAAACCAATAACTACAAAGGCCTACGGGAAAAATGCACATACCTTTGTAATCGGGCGAGTTTCCACTTTCAGATGCAACAGGAATTTCTCGAGATCGTCATTCCGTTCGCGAGATATGGGAGTTTGAAGTTAAGGAATGGTTGAGAAACCATCAAAATTTTCGCAGGCCTGATACTCGAAGCCAATAACTACAAAGGCCTAGGGAAAAAATGCACATACCGTTGAAATCGGGCGAGGTTCTGCTTTCAGGTGCAACAGGAATTTCTCGAATTCGTCACTCCGTTCGCGAGATATGGGAGTTTGAAGTTAAGGAATGGTTGAGAAACCTTCAAAATTTTCGCTGGGCTGATACTCGAAACCAATAACTGGAATGGCCTAGGTCAAAAATACACGTACCGTTGTAATCGGGCGTGTTTCTGCTTTCAGATGCAATAGGAAATTCTCGAGTTCGTCAATCCGTTCGCGGGATATGGGAGTTTGAAGTTAAGGAATGGTTGAGAAACCTTCAAAATTTTCGCTGGGCTGATACTCGAAACCAATAACTGGAATGGCCTAGGTCAAAAATACACGTACCGTTGTAATCGGGCGTGTTTCTGCTTTCAGATGCAATAGGAAATTCTCGAGTTCGTCAATCCGTTCGCGAGATATGGAAGTTTGAAATTAAGGAATGATTGAGAAACCATCAAAATTTTCGCAAGTCTGATACTCGAAACCAATAACTGGAATGGCCTAGGGGAAAAGTACACACACCATTGTAATCGTGCGAGTTTCTACTTTCAGATGCAACAGGAATTTCTCGAGTTCGTCATTCCGTTCGCGAGATATGGGAGATTGAAGTTAAGGAATGGTTGAGAAACCATCAAAATTTTCGCAAGTCTGATTTTCGAAACCAATAACTACAAAGGCCTTGGGGAAAAATACACGTACCGTTGTAATCGGGCGAGTTTCTGCTTTCAGATGCAACAGGAGTTTCTCGAGTTCGTCAATCCGTTCGCGAGATATGGGAGTTTGAAGTTAAGGAATGGTTGAGAAACCATCACAATTTTCGCAAGTCGGATACTCGAAACCAATAACTACTATGGCCTAGGGTAAAAATACACGTACCGTTGTAATCGGGCGAGTTTCTGCTTTCAGATGCAATAGGAAATTCTCGAGTTCGTCAATCCGTTCGCGAGATATGGGAGTTTGAAGTTAAGGAATGCTTAGAAACCATCAAAATTTTCGCAAGTCCCGATACTCGAAACCAATAACTGGAATGGCCTAGGGGAAAAATACACGTACCGTTGTAATCGGGCGAGTTTCTGCTTTCAGATGCAATAGGAAATTCTCGAGTTCGTCAATCCGTTCGCGAGATATGGGAGTTTGAAGTTAAGGAATGCTTAGAAACCATCAAAATTTTCGCAAGTCCCGATACTCGAAACCAATAACTACAATGGCCTAGGGGGCAAATACACACACCGTTGTAATCGGGCGAGTTTCTGCTTTCAGATGCAACAGGAGTTTCTCGAGTTCGTCAATCCGTTCGCGAGATATGGGAGTTTGAAGTTAAGGAATGCTTGAGAAACCATCAAAATTTTCGCAAGTCTGATACTCGAATCCAATAACAACTATGGCCTAGGGCAAAAATATACATACTGTTGTAATCGGGCGAGTTTCTGCTTTCAGATGCAATAGAAAATTCTCGAGTTCGTCAATCCGTTCGCGAGATATGGAAGTTTGAAATTAAGGAATGATTGAGAAACCATCAAAATTTTCGCAAGTCTGATACTCGAAACCAATAACTGGAATGGCCTAGGGGAAAAGTACACACACCGTTGTAATCGTGCGAGTTTCTACTTTCAGATGCAACAGGAATTTCTCGAGTTCGTCATTCCGTTCGCGAGATATGGGAGATTGAAGTTAAGGAATGGTTGAGAAACCATCAAAATTTTCGCAAGTCTGATTCTCGAAACCAATAACTACTATGGCATAGGGCAAAAATGCACATACCGTTGAAATCGGGCGAGTTTCTGCTTTCAGATGCAACAGGAATTTCTCGAATTCGTCAATCCGTTCGCGAGATATGGGAGTTTGAAGTTAAGGAATGCTTGAGAAACCATCAAAATTTTCACTGGTCTGAAACTCGAAACCTACAACTGGAATGGCCTAGGGGAAAAGTACACATACCGTTGTAATCGGGCGAGTTTCTGCATTCAGATGCAATAGGAAATTCTCGAGTTCGTCAATCCGTTCGCGAGATATGGAAGTTTGAAGTTAAGGAATGCTTGAGAAACCATCAAAATTTTCGCTGGTCTGATACTCGAAACCAACAACTGGAATGGCCTAGGGGAAAAGAACACACACCGTTGTAATCGGGCGAGTTTCTCCTTTCAGATGCAATAGGAAATTCTCGAGTTCGTCAATCCGTTCGCGAGGTATGGGAGTTTGAAGTTAAGGAATGGTTGAGAAACCATCACAATTTCGGCAAGTCTGATACTCGAAACCAATGAGTACAATGGCCTAGGGGAAAAATACACATACCGTTGTGATCGGGCGAGATTCTGCTTTCAGATGCAATAGGAAATTCTCGAGTTCGTCAATCCGTTCGCGGGATATGGAAGTGTGAAGTTAAGGAATGGTTGAGAAACCATCAAAATTTTCGCAAGTCTGATACTCGAAACCAATAACTACTATGGCCTAGGGCAAAATTACACATACCGTTGTAATCGGGCGAGTTTCTGCTTTCAGATGCAATAGGATATTCTCGAGTTCGTCAATCCGGTCGCGAGATATGGAAGTTTGAAGTTAAGGAATGCTTGAGAAACCAACAAAATTTTCGCTGGTCTGATACTCGAAACCAACAACTGGAATGCCCTAGGGGAAAAGTACACACACCGTTGTAATCGGGCGAGTTTCTGCTTTCAGATGCAAAGGAAATTCTCGAGTTCGTCAATCCGTTCGCGAGATATGGGAGTTTGAAGTTAAGGAATGGTTGAGAAACCATCAAAATTTTCGCAAGTCTGATACTCGAAACCAATAACTACTATGGCCTAGGAGAAAAATACACATACCTTTGTAATCGGGCGAGTTTCTGCTTTCAGATGCAATAGGAAATTCTCGAGTTCGTCAATCCGTTCGCGAGATATGGAAGTGTGAAGTTAAGGAATGGTTGAGAAACCATCAAAATTTTCGCAAGTCTGATACTCGAAACCAATAACTGGAATGGCCTAGGGGAAAAGTACACATACAATTGCAATCGGGCGAGTTTTAACTTTCAGATGCAACAGGAATTTCTCGAGTTCGTCAATCCGTTCGCGAGAAATGGGAGTTTGAAGTTAAGGAATGGTTGAGAAACCATCAAAATTTTCGCAAGTCTGTTACACGAAACCAATAACCACAATGGCCTAGAGGAAAAATACACATACCGATGTAATCGGGCGAGTTTCTACTTTCAGATGCAACAGGAATTTCTCGAGTTCGTCAATCCGTTCGCGCGATATGGGAGTTTGAAGTTAAGGAATGGTTGAGAAACCATCAAAATTTTCGCAAGTCTGATACTCGAAACCAATAACTACAAATGCCTAGGGGAAAAATACACATACCATTGTAATCGGGCGAGATTCTACTTTCACATGCAACAGGAATTTCTCGAGTTCGTCAATGCGTTCGCGAGGTACAGCAGTTTGAAGTTAAGGAATGGTTGAGAAATCATCAAAATTTTCGCAAATCTGATACTCGAATCCAATAACTACTATGGCCTCGGGCAAAAATACACAAACCGTTGTAATCGGGCGAGTTTCTCCTTTCAGATGCAATAGGAAATTCTCGAGTTCGTCAATCCGTTCGCGAGGTATGGGAGTTTGAAGTTACGGAATGGTTGAGAAACCATCACAATTTCGGCAAGTCTGATACTCGAAACCAATAACTACAATGGCCTAGGGGAAAAATACACATACCTTTGTGATCGGGCGAGATTCTGCTTTCAGATGCAATAGGAAATTCTCGAGTTCGTCAATCCGTTCGCGAGATATGGAAGTGTGAAGTTAAGGAATGGTTGAGAAACCATCAAAAAATTTTCGCTGGTCTGATACTCGAAACCTATAACTGGAATGGCCTAGGGGAAAAGTACACACACCGTTGTAATCGGGCGAGTTTCTGCTTTCAGATGCAACAGGAATTTCTCGAGTTCGTCATTCCGTTCGCGAGATATGGGAGTTTGAAGTTAAGGAATGGTTGAGAAACCATCAAAATTTTCGCAAGTCTGATACTCGAAACCAAGAACTACAAAGGCATAGGGGAAAAATGCACATACCTTTATAATCGGGCGAGTTTCCACTTTCAGGTGCAACAGGAATTTTTCGAATTCGTCATTCCGTTCGCGAGATATGGGAGTTTGAAGTTAAGGAATGGTTGAGAAACCATCAAAATTTTCGCAATTCTGATGCTAGAAACCAATAAATACAATGTCCTAGGGGAAAAATACACATACCGTTGAAATCGGGTGAGTTTCTGCTTTCAGATGCAACAGGAATTTCTCGAGTTCGTCAATCCGTTCGCGAGATATGGGAGTTTGATGTTATGGAATGCTTGAGAAACCATCAAAATTTTCGCAAGTCTGATACTCGAAACCAATAACTACTATGGCTTAGGGCAAAAATGCACATACCGTTGAAATCGGGCAAGTTTCTGCTTTCAGATGCAACAGGAATTTCTCGAGTTCGTCAATCCGTTCGCGAGATATGGGAGATTGAAGTTAAGGAATGGTTGAGAAACCATCAAAATTTTCGCAATTCTGATGCTAGAAACCAATAAATACAATGGCCTAGGGGAAAAATACACGTACCGTTGCAATCGGGCGAGTTTCTGCTTTCAGGTGCAATAGGAAATTCTCGAGTTCGTGAATCCGATCGCGAGATATGGAAGTTTGAAGTTAAGGAATGCTTGAGAAACCATCAAAATTTTCGCTGGTCTGATACTCGAAACCAACAACTGGAATGGCCTAGGGGAAAAGTACACACACCGTTGTAATCGGGCGAGTTTCTCCTTTCAGATGCAATAGGAAATTCTCGAGTTCGTCATCCGTTCGCGAGATATGGGAGTTTGAAGTTAAGGAATGGTTGAGAAACCATCATAATTTCCGCAAGTCTGATACTCGAAACCAATAACTACTATGGCCTAGGGCAAAAATACACATACCGTTGTAATCGGGAGAGATTCTGCTTTCAGATGCAATAGGAAATTCTCGAGTTCGTCAATCCGTTCGCGAGATATGGAAGTTTGAAGTTAAGGAATGCTTGAGAAACCAACAAAATTTTCGCAAGTCTGATACTCGAAACCAATAACTAATATGGCCTAGGGCAAAAATGCACATACCGTTGAAATCGGGCAAGTTTCTGCTTTCAGATGCAATAGGAAATTCTCGAGTTCGTCAATCCGATCGCGAGATATGGAAGTGTGAAGTTAAGGAATGGTTGAGAAACCATAAAAATTTTCGCTGGTCTGATACTCGAAACCAACAACTGGAATGACCTAGGGGAAAAGTACACACACCGTTGTAATCGGGCGAGTTTCTCCTTTCAGATGCAATAGGAAATTCTCGAGTTCGTCAATCCGTTCGCGAGATATGGAAGTGTGAAGTTAAGGAATGGTTGAGAAACCATCAAAATTTTCGCAAGTCTGATACTCGAAACCAATAACTACAAAGGCCTACGGGGAAAACACACATATCTTTGTAATCGGGCGAGTTTCTACTTTCAGATGCAACAGGAATTTCTCGAGTTCGTGAATCCGTTCGCGAGATATGGGAGTTTGAAGTTAAGGAATGCTTGAGAAACCATCACAATTTTCGCAAGTCTGATATTCGAAACCAATAACTACTATGGCCTAGGGCAAAAATATACATACCGTTGTAATCGGGCGAGTTTCTGCTTTCAGATGCAATAGGAAATTCTCGAGTTCGTCAATCCGATCGCGAGATATGGGAGTTGGAAGTTAAGGAATGGTTGAAAAACCATCAAAATTTTCGCAAGTCTGAAACTCGAAACCAATAACTACAATGGCCTAGGGGAAAAATACACATACCGTTGTGATCGGGCGAGATTCTGCTTTCAGATGCAATAGGAAATTCTCGAGTTCGTCAATCCGATCGCGAGATATGGAAGTTTGAAGTTAAGGAATGCTTAAGAAACCATCAAAATTTTTGCTGGTCTGATACTCGAAACCAATAACTACTATGGCCTAGGGCAAAAATACACATACCGTTGTAATCGGGCGAGTTTCTGCTTTCAGATGCAATAGGAAATTCTCGAGTTCGTCAATCCGATCGCGAGATATGGAAGTTTGAAGTTAAGGAATGCTTAAGAAACCATCAAAATTTTCGCTGGTCTGATACTCGAAACCAACAACTGGAATGGCCTAGGGGAAAAGTACACACACCGTTGTAATCGGGCGAGTTTCTCCTTTCAGATGCAATAGGAAATTCACGAGTTCGTCAATCCGTTCGCGAGATATGGAAGCGTGAAGTTAAGGAATGGTTGAGAAACCATCAAAATTTTCGCAAGTCTGATACTCGAAACCAATAACTACAAAGGCCTACGGGGAAAACACACATATCTTTGTAATCGGGCGAGTTTCTACTCTCAGATGCAACAGGAATTTCTCGAGTTCGTGAATCCATTCGCGAGATATGGGAGTTTGAAGTTAAGGAATGCTTGAGAAACCATCACAATTTTCGCAAGTCTGATATTCGAAACCAATAACTACTATAGCCTAGGGCAAAAATATACATACCGTTGTAATCGGGCGTGTTTCTTCTTTCAGATGCAATAGGAAATTCTCGAGTTCGTCAATCCGATCGCGAGATATGGGAGTTGGAAGTTAAGGAATGGTTGAAAAACCATCAAAATTTTCGCAAGTCTGATACTCGAAACCAATAACTACAATGGCCTAGGGGAAAAATACACATACCGTTGTGATCGGGCGAGATTCTGCTTTCAGATGCAATAGGAAATTCTCGAGTTCGTCAATCCGTTCGCGAGATATGGAAGTGTGAAGTTAAGGAATGGTTGAGAAACCATCAAAATTTTCGCTGGTCTGATACTCGAAACCAACAACTGGAATGACCTAGGGGAAAAGTACACATACCGTTGTAATCGGGCGAGTTTCTCCTTTCAGATGCAATAGGAAATTCTCGAGTTCGTCAATCCGTTCGCGAGATATGGAAGTGTGAAGTTAAGGAATGGTTGAGAAACCATCAAAATTTTCGCAAGTCTGATACTCGAAACCAATAACTACAAAGGCCTACGGGGAAAACACACATATCTTTGTAATCGGGCGAGTTTCTACTTTCAGATGCAACAGGAATTTCTCGATTTCGTGAATCCGTTCGCGAGATATGGGAGTTTGAAGTTAAGGAATGCTTGAGAAACCATCACAATTTTCGCAAGTCTGATATTCGAAACCAATAACTACTATGGCCTAGGGCAAAAATATACATACCGTTGTAATCGGGCGAGTTTCTACTTTCAGATGCAACAGGAATTTCTCGAGTTCGTGAATCCGTTCGCGAGATATGGGAGTTTGAAGTTAAGGAATGCTTGAGAAACCATCACAATTTTCGCAAGTCTGATATTCGAAACCAATAACTACTATGGCCTAGGGCAAAAATATACATACCGTTGTAATCGGGCGAGTTTCTGCTTTCAGATGCAATAGGAAATTCTCGAGTTCGTCAATCCGATCGCGAGATATGGGAGTTGGAAGTTAAGGAATGGTTGAAAAACCATCAAAATTTTCGCAAGTCTGATACTCGAAACCAATAACTACAAAGGCCTAGGGGAAAAATACACATACCGTTGTGATCGGGCGAGATTCTGCTTTCAGATGCAATAGGAAATTCTCGAGTTCGTCAATCCGATCGCGAGATATGGAAGTTTGAAGTTAAGGAATGCTTAAGAAACCATCAAAATTTTCGCTGGTCTGATACTCGAAACCAAAAACTGGAATGGCCTAGGGGAAAAGTACACACACCGTTGTAATCGGGCGAGTTTCTCCTTTCAGATGCAACAGGAATTTCTCGAGTTCGTTATTCCGTTTGCGAGATATGGGAGTTTGAAGTTAAGGAATGGTTGAGAAACCATCAAAATTTTCGCAAGTCTGATACTCGAAACCAAGAACTACAAAGGCATAGGGGAAAAATGCACATACCTTTGTAATCGGGCGAGTTTCCACTTTCAGGTGCAACAGGAATTTTTCGAGTTCGTCATTCCGTTCGCGAGATATGGGAGTTTGAAGTTAAGGAATGGTTGAGAAACCATCAAAATTTTCGCAATTCTGATGCTAGAAACCAATAAATACAATGGCCTAGGGGAAAAATACACATACCGTTGCAATCGGGTGAGTTTCTGCTTTCAGATGCAACAGGAATTTCTCGAGTTCGTCAATCCGTTCGCGAGATATGGGAGTTTGAAGTTATGGAATGCTTGAGAAACCATCAAAATTTTCTCAAGTCTGATACTCGAAACCAATAACTACTATTGCTTAGGGCAAAAATGCACATACCGTTGAAATCGGGCAAGTTTCTGCTTTCAGATGCAACAGGAATTTCTCGAGTTCGTCAATCCGTTCGCGAGTTATGGGAGATTGAAGTTAAGGAATGCTTGAGAAACCGTCAAAATTATCGCAAGTCTGATACTCGAAACCAGTAACTAGAAAGGCCTAGGGGAAAACTACACGTACCGTTGCAATCGGGCGAGTTTCTGCTTTCAGGTGCAATAGGAAATTCTCGAGTTCGTCAATCCGATCGCGAGATATGGAAGTTTGAAGTTAAGGAATGCTTGAGAAACCATCAAAATTTTCGCTGGTCTGATACTCGAAACCAACAACTGGAATGACCTAGGGGAAAAGTACACACACCGTTGTAATCGGGCGAGTTTCTCCTTTCAGATGCAATAGGAAATTCTCGAGTTCGTCATCCGTTCGCGAGATATGGGAGTTTGAAGTTAAGGAATGGTTGAGATACCATCACAATTTTCGCAAGTCTGATACTCGAAACCAACAACTACAATGGCCTAGGGGAAAAATACACATATCTTTGTAATCGGGCGAGTTTCTACTTTCAGATGCAACAGGAATTTCTCGAGTTCGTGAATCCGTTCGCGAGATATGGGAGTTTGAAGTTAAGGAATGCTTGAGAAACCATCACAATTTTCGCAAGTCTGATATTCGAAACCAATAACTACTATGGCCTAGGGCAAAAATATACATACCGTTGTAATCGGGCGTGTTTCTGCTTTCAGATGCAATAGGAAATTCTCGAGTTCGTCAATCCGATCGCGAGATATGGGAGTTGGAAGTTAAGGAATGGTTGAAATACCATCAAAATTTTCGCAAGTCTGATACTCGAAACCAATAACTACAACGGCCTAGGGGAAAAATACACATATCTTTGTAATCGGGCGAGTTTCTACTTTCAGATGCAACAGGAATTTCTCGAGTTCGTCAATCCGTTCGCGAGATATGGGAGTTTGAAGTTAAGGAATGCTTGAGAAACCATCACAATTTTCGCAAGTCTGATATTCGAAACCAATAATTACAATGGCCTAGGGGAAAAATACACATACCGTTATGATCGGGCGAGATTCTGCTTTCAGATGCAATAGGAAATTCTCGAGTTCGTCATCCGTTCGCGAGATATGGGAGTTTGAAGTTAAGGAATGGTTGAGAAACCATCACAATTTTCGCTGGTCTGATACTCGAAACCAACAACTGGAATGGCCTAGGGGAAAAGTACACACACCGTTGTAATCAGGCGAGTTTCTGCTTTCAGATGCAATAGGAAATTCTCGAGTTCGTCAATCCGATCGCAAGATATGGAAGTTTGAAGTTAAGGAATGCTTGAGAAACCAACAAAATTTTCGCTGGTCTGATACTCGAAACCAACAACTGGAATGCACTAGGAGAAAAGTACACACACCGTTGTAATCGGGCGAGTTTCTGCTTTCAGATGCAATAGGAAATTCTCGAGTTCATCAATCCGTTCGCGAGATATGGAAGTTTGAAGTTAAGGAATGGTTGAAAAACCATCAAAATTTTCGCAAGTCTGATTCTCGAAACCAATAAGTGGATTGGCCTAGGGTAAAAGTACACACACCGTTGTAATCGGGCGAGTTTCTGCTTTCAGATGCAATAGGAAATTCTTGAGTTCGCCAATCCGTTCGCGAGATATGGGAGTTTGAAGTTAAGGAATGGTTGAGAGACCATGAAAATTTTCGCAAGTGTGATACTCGAAACCAATAAGTGGAATGGCCTAGGGGAAAAGTACACACACCGTTGTAATCGGGCGAGTTTCTGCTTTCAGATGCAATAGGAAATTCTCGAGTTCGTCAATCCGTTCGCGAGATATGGGGGTTTGAAGTTAAGGAATGGTTGAGAGACCATCAAAATTTTCGCTGGTCTGATACTCGAAACCAATAACTGGAATGGCCTAGGGGAAAAGTACACACACCATTGTATTCGGGCGAGTTTCTGCTTTCAGATGCAACAGGAATTTCTCGAGTGCGTCAATCCGTTCGCGAGATATGGAAGTTTGAAGTTAAGGAATGCATGAGAAACCATCAAAATTTTCGCAAGTCTGATACTCGAAACCAATAACTACAAAGGCCTAGGGGGAAAACACACATATCTTTGTAATCGGGCGAGATTCTACTTTCACATGCAACAGGAATTTCTCGAGTTCGTCAATGCGTTCGCGAGATATGGCAGTTTGAATTTAAGGAATGGTTGAGAAATCATCAAAATTTTCGCAAGTCTGATACTCGAATCCAATAACTACTATGGCCTAGGGCAAAAACACATATACCGTTGTAATCGGGCGAGTTTCTGCTTGCAGATGCAATAGGAAATTCTCGAGTTCGTCAATCCGTTCGCGAGATATGGAAGTTTGAAGTTAAGGAATGCATGAGAAACCGTCAAAATTTTCGCAAGTCTGATACTCGAAACCAATAACTACAAAGGCCTAGGGGAAAGATACACATACCGTTGAAATCGGGCGACTTTCTACTTTCACATGCAACAGGAATTTCTCGAGTTCGTCAATCCGTTCGCGAGATATGGGCGTTTGAAGTTAAGGAATGGTTGAGAAACCATCAAAATTTTCGCTGGTCTGATACTCGAAACCAATAACTGGAATGGCCTAGGGGAAAATACACACACCGTTGTAATCGGGCGAGTTTCTACTTTCACATGCAACAGGAATTTCTCGAGTTCGTCAATGCGTTCGCGAGATATGGGAGTTTGAAGTTAAGGAATGGTTGAGAAATCATCCAAATTTTCGCAAGTCTGATATTCGAATCCAATAACTACTATGGCCTCGGGCAAAAATACACATACCGATGTAATCGGCCGAGTTTCTCCATTCAGGTGCAATAGGAAATTCTCGAGTTCGTCAATCCGTTCGCGAGATATGGAAGTTTGAAGTTAAGGAATGCTTGAGAAACCATCAAAATTTTCGCTGGTCTGATACTCGAAACCAACAACTCGAATGGCCTAGGGGAAAAGTACACACACCGTTGTAATCGGGCGACTTTCTACTTTCACATGCAACAGGAATTTCTCGAGTTCGTCAATCCGTTCGCGGGATATGGGAGTTTGAAGTTAAGGAATGGTTGAGAAACCACCATAATTTTCGCAAGTCTGATACTCGAAACCAATAACTACAAAGGCCTAGGGAAAAGATACACATACCGTTGAAATCGGGCGACTTTCTACTTTCACATGCAACAGGAATTTCTCGAGTTCGTCAATCCGTTCGCGAGATATGGGAGTTTGAAGTTAAGGAATGGTTGAGAAACCATCAAAATTTTCGCTGGTCTGATACTCGAAACCAATAACTGGAATGGCCTAGGGGAAAAGATACACATACCGTTGAAATCGGGCGACTTTCTACTTTCACATGCAACAGGAATTTCTCGAGTTCGTCAATCCGTTCGCGAGATATGGGAGGTTGAAGTTAAGGAATGGTTGAGAAACCATCAAAATTTTCGCTGGTCTGATACTCGAAACCAATAACCGGAATGGCCTAGGGGAAAAGTACACACACCGTTGTAATCGGGCGAGTTTCTACTTTCAGATGCAACAGGAATTTCTCGAGTTCGTCAATCCGTTCGCGAGATATGGGACTTTGAAGTTAAGGAATGGTTGAGAAACCATCAAAATTTTCGCAAGTCTGATACTCGAAACCAATAACTGGATTGGCCTAGGGGAAAAGTACACACACCATTGTAATCGGGCGAGTTTCTACTTTCAGATACAACAGGAATTTCTCGAGTTCGTCAATGCGTTCGCGAGATATGGGAGTTTGAAATTAAGGAATGGTTGAGAAATCATCAAAATTTTCGGAAGTCTGATACTCGAATCCAAAAACTACTATGGCCTAGGGCAAAAATACACATACCGTTGTAATCGGGCGAGTTTCTGCTTTCAGATGCAATAGGAAATTCTCGAGTTCGTCAATCCGTTCGCGAGATATGGAAGTGTGAAGTTAAGGAATGGTTAAGAAACCATCAAAATTTTCGCAAGTCTGATACTCGAAACCAATAAGTGGAATGGCCTAGGGGAAAAGTACACACACCGTTGAAATCGGGCGAGTTTCTGCTTTCAGATGCAATAGGAAATTCTCGAGTTCGTCAATCCGTTCGCGAGATATGGGAGTTTGAAGTTAAGGAATGGTTGAGAGACCATCAAAATTTTCGCTGGTCTGATACTCGAAACCAATAACTGGAATGGCCTAGGGGAAAAGTACACACACCATTGTATTCGGGCGAGTTTCTGCTTTCAGATGCAACAGGAATTTCTCGAGTGCGTCAATCCGTTCGCGACATATGGGAGTTTGAAGTTAAGGAATGGTTGAGAAACCATCAAAATTTTCGCAAGTCTTATACTCGAAACCAATAACTACAAAGGCCTAGGGGGAAAACACACATATCTTTGTAATCGGGCGAGATTCTACTTTCACATGCAAAAGGAATTTCTCGAGTTCGTCAATGCGTTCGCGAGATATGGCAGTTTGAAGTTAAGGAATGGTTGAGAAATCATCAAAATTTTCGCAAGTCTGATATTCGAATCCAATAACTACTATGGCCTCGGGCAAAAATACACATACCGATGTAATCGGCCGAGTTTCTCCATTCAGGTGCAATAGGAAATTCTCGAGTTCGTCAATCCGTTCGCGAGATATGGAAGTTTGAAGTTAAGGAATGCTTGAGAAACCATCAAAATTTTCGCTGGTCTGATACTCGAAACCAACAACTCGAATAGCCTAGGGGAAAAGTACACACACCGTTGTAATCGGGCGACTTTCTACTTTCACATGCAACAGGAATTTCTCGAGTTCGTCAATCCGTTCGCGGGATATGGGAGTTTGAAGTTAAGGAATGGTTGAGAAACCACCAAAATTTTCGCAAGTCTGATACTCGAAACCAATAACTACAATGGCCTAGGGGAAAAATTCACATACCGTTGTAATCGGGCGAGTTTCTGCATTCAGATGCAATAGGAAATTCTCGAGTTCGTCAATCCGTTCGCGAGATATGGAAGTTTGAAGTTAAGGAATGCTTGAGAAACCATCAAAATTTTCGCTGGTCTGATACTCGAAACCAAAAACTGGAATGGTCTAGGGGAAAAGTACACATACCGTTGTAATCGGGCGAGTTTCTGCATTCAGATGCAATAGGAAATTCTCGAGTTCGTCAATCCGTTCGCGAGATATGGAAGTTTGAAGTTAAGGAATGCTTGAGAAACCATCAAAATTTTCGCTGGTCTGATACTCGAAACCAAAAACTGGAATGGCCTAGGGGAAAAGTACACACACTGTTGTAATCGGGCGAGTTTCTGCTGTCAGATGCAATAGGAAATTCTCGAGTTCGTCAATCCGTTCGCGAGATATGGCAGTTTGAAGTTAAGGAATGGTTGAGAAACCATCAAAACTTTCGCAAGTCTGATACTCGAAACCAATAACTACAAAGGCCTAGGGGAAAGATACACATACCGTTGAAATCGGGCGACTTTCTACTTTCACATGCAACAGGAATTTCTCGAGTTCGTCAATCCGTTCACGAGATATGGGAGTTTGAAGTTAAGGAATGGTTGAGAAACCATCAAAATTTTCGCTGGTCTGATACTCGAAACCAATAACTGGAATGGCCTAGGGGAAAAGATACACATACCGTTGAAATCGGGCGACTTTCTACTTTCACATGCAACAGGAATTTCTCGAGTTCGTCAATCCTTTCGCGAGATATGGGAGTTTGAAGTCAAGGAATGGTTGAGAAACCATCAAAATTTTCGCTGGTCTGATACTCGAAACCAACAACTGGAATGCACTAGGAGAATAGTACACACACCGTTGTAATCGGGCGAGTTTCCACTTTCAGATGCAACAGGAATTTTTCGAGTTCGTCATTCCGTTCGCGAGATATGGGAGTTTGAAGTTAAGGAATGGTTGAGAAACCATCAAAATTTTCGCAATTCTGATACTCGAAACGAATAAGTGGTATGGCCTAGGGAAAAAGCACACACACCATTGTAATCGGGTGAGTTTCTACTTTCAGATACAACAGGAATTTCTCGAGTTCGTCAATGCGTTCGCGAGATATGGGAGTTTGAAGTTAAGGAATGGTTGAGAAATCATCCAAATTTTCGCAAGTCTGATATTCGAATCCAATAACTACTATGGCCTCGGGCAAAAATACACATACCGATGTAATCGGCCGAGTTTCTCCATTCAGGTGCAATAGGAAATTCTCGAGTTCGTCAATCCGTTCGCGAGATATGGAAGTTTGAAGTTAAGGAATGCTTGAGAAACCATCAAAATTTTCGCTGGTCTGATACTCGAAACCAACAACTCGAATGGCCTAGGGGAAAAGTACACACACCGTTGTAATCGGGCGACTTTCTACTTTCACATGCAACAGGAATTTCTCGAGTTCGTCAATCCGTTCGCGGGATATGGGAGTTTGAAGTTAAGGAATGGTTGAGAAACCACCAAAATTTTCGCAAGTCTGATACTCGAAACCAATAACTACAATGGCCTAGGGGAAAAATACACATGCCGTTGTAACAGGGCGAGTTTCTACTTTCAGATGCAACAGGAATTTCTCGAGTTCGTCAATGCGTTCGCGAGATATGGCAGTTTGAAGTTAAGCAATGGTTGAGGAATCATCAAAATTTTCGCAAGTCTGATACTCGCATCCAATAACTACTATGGCCTAGGGAAGAAATACACATACCGTTGTAATCGGGCGAGTTTCTGCTGTCAGATGCAATAGGAAATTCTCGAGTTCGTCAATCCGTTCGCGAGATATGGAAGTTTGAAGTTAAGGAATGCATGAGAAACCATCAAAATTTTCGCTGGTCTGATACTCGAAACCAACAACTACTATGGCCTAGGGTAAAAATACACATACCGTTGTAATCGGGCGAGTTTCTGCATTCAGATGCAATAGGAAATTCTCGAGTTCGTCAATCCGTTCGCGAGATATGGAAGTTTGAAGTTAAGGAATGCTTGAGAAATCATCAAAATTTTCGCAAGTCTGATACTCGAATCCAATAACTACTATGGCCTAGGGCAAAAATACACATACCGTTGTAATCGGGCGAGTTTCTGCTTGCAGATGCAATAGGAAATTCTCGAGTTCGTCAATCCGTTCGCGAGATATGGAAGTTTGAAGTTAAGGAATGCATGAGAAACCATCAAAACTTTCGCAAGTCTGATACTCGAAACCAATAACTACAAAGGCCTAGGGGAAAGATACACATACCGTTGAAATCGGGCGACTTTCTACTTTCACATGCAACAGGAATTTCTCGAGTTCGTCAATCCGTTCGCGAGATATGGGAGTTTGAAGTTAAGGAATGGTTGAGAAACCATCAAAATTTTCGCTGGTCTGATACTCGAAACCAATAACTGGAATGGCCTAGGGGAAAAGATACACACACCGTTGAAATCGGGCGACTTTCTACTTTCACATGCTACAGGAATTTCTCGAGTTCGTCAATCCTTTCGCGAGATATGGGAGTTTGAAGTCAAGGAATGGTTGAGAAACCATCAAAGTTTTCGCTGGTCTGATACTCGAAACCAACAACTGGAATGCACTAGGAGAAAAGTACACACACCGTTGTAATCGGGCGAGTTTCCACTTTCAGATGCAACAGGAATTTTTCGAGTTCGTCATTCCGTTCGCGAGATATGGGAGTTTGAAGTTAAGGAATGGTTGAGAAACCATCAAAATTTTCGCAATTCTGATACTCGAAACGAATAAGTGGTATGGCCTAGGGAAAAAGCACACACACCATTGTAATCGGGTGAGTTTCTACTTTCAGATACAACAGGAATTTCTCGAGTTCGTCAATGCGTTCGCGAGATATGGGAGTTTGAAGTTATGGAATGGTTGAGAAATCATCAAAATTTTCGCAAGTCTGATACACGAATCCAATAACTACTATGGCCTAGGGCAAAAATACACATACCGTTGTAATCAGGCGAGTTTCTGCTTTCAGATGCAATAGGAAATTCTCGAGTTCGTCAATCCGATCGCAAGATATGGAAGTTTGAAGTTAAGGAATGCTTGAGAAATCAACAAAATTTTCGCTGGTCTGATACTCGAAACCAACAACTGGAATGCACTAGGAGAAAAGTACACACACCGTTGTAATCGGGCGAGTTTCTGCTTTCAGATGCAATAGGAAATTCTCGAGTTCGTCAATCCGTTCGCGAGATATGGAAGTTTGAAGTTAAGGAATGGTTGAAAAACCATCAAAATTTTCGCAAGTCTGATTCTCGAAACCAATAAGTGGAATGGCCTAGGGTAAAAGTACACACACCGTTGTAATCGGGCGAGTTTCTGCTTTCAGATGCAATAGGAAATTCTTGAGTTCGCCAATCCGTTCGCGAGATATGGGAGTTTGAAGTTAAGGAATGGTTGAGAGACCATGAAAATTTTCGCAAGTCTGATACTCGAAACCAATAAGTGGAATGGCCTAGGGGAAAAGTACACACACCGTTGTAATCGGGCGAGTTTCTGCTTTCAGATGCAATAGGAAATTCTCGAGTTCGTCAATCCGTTCGCGAGATATGGAAGTTTGAAGTTAAGGAATGCATGGGAAACCATCAAAATTTTCGCAAGTCTGATACTCGAAACCAATAACTACAAAGGCCTAGGGGAAAGATACACATACCGTTGAAATCGGGCGACTTTCTACTTTCACATGCAACAGGAATTTCTCGAGTTCGTCAATCCGTTCGCGAGATATGGGAGTTTGAAGTTAAGGAATGGTTGAGAAACCATCAAAATTTTCGCTGGTCTGATACTCGAAACCAATAACTGGAATGGCCTAGGGAAAAGATACACATACCGTTGAAATCGGGCGACTTTCTACTTTCACATGCAACAGGAATTTCTCGAGTTCGTCAATCCGTTCGCGAGATATGGGAGTTTGAAGTTAAGGAATGGTTGAGAAACCATCAAAATTTTCGCTGGTCTGATACTCGAAACCAATAACCGGAATGGCCTAGGGGAAAAGTACACACACCGTTGTAATCGGGCGAGTTTCTGCTTTCAGATGCAATAGGAAATTCTCGAGTTCGTCAATCCGTTCGCGAGATATGGAAGTGTGAAGTTAAGGAATGGTTAAGAAACCATCAAAATTTTCGCAAGTCTGATACTCGAAACCAATAAGTGGAATGGCCTAGGGGAAAAGTACACACACCGTTGTAATCGGGCGAGTTTCTGCTTTCAGATGCAATAGGAAATTCTCGAGTTCGTCAATCCGTTCGCGAGTTATGGGAGTTTGAAGTTAAGGAATGGTTGAGAGACCATCAAAATTTTCGCTGGTCTGATACTCGAAACCAATAACTGGAATGGCCTAGGGGAAAAGTACACACACCATTGTATTCGGGCGAGTTTCTGCTTTCAGATGCAACAGGAATTTCTCGAGTGCGTCAATCCGTTCGCGACATATGGGAGTTTGAAGTTAAGGAATGGTTGAGAAACCATCAAAATTTTCGCAAGTCTTATACTCGAAACCAATAACTGCAAAGGCCTAGGGGGAAAACACACATATCTTTGTAATCGGGCGAGATTCTACTTTCACATGCAACAGGAATTTCTCGAGTTCGTCAATGCGTTCGCGAGATATGGCAGTTTGAAGTTAAGGAATGGTTGAGAAATCATCAAAATTTTCGCAAGTCTGATATTCGAATCCAATAACTGGAATGGCCTAGGGGAAAAGTACACACACCATTGTATTCGGGCGAGTTTCTGCTTTCAGATGCAACAGGAATTTCTCGAGTGCGTCAATCCGTTCGCGACATATGGGAGTTTGAAGTTAAGGAATGGTTGAGAAACCATCAAAATTTTCGCAAGTCTTATACTCGAAACCAATAACTACAAAGGCCTAGGGGGAAAACACACATATCTTTGTAATCGGGCGAGATTCTACTTTCACATGCAACAGGAATTTCTCGAGTTCGTCAATGCGTTCGCGAGATATGGCAGTTTGAAGTTAAGGAATGGTTGAGAAATCATCAAAATTTTCGCAAGTCTGATATTCGAATCCAATAACTACTATGGCCTCGGGCAAAAATACACATACCGATGTAATCGGCCGAGTTTCTCCATTCAGGTGCAATAGGAAATTCTCGAGTTCGTCAATCCGTTCGCGAGATATGGAAGTTTGAAGTTAAGGAATGCTTGAGAAACCATCAAAATTTTCGCTGGTCTGATACTCGAAACCAACAACTCGAATGGCCTAGGGGAAAAGTACACACACCGTTGTAATCGGGCGAGTTTCTACTTTCACATGTAACAGGAATTTCTCGAGTTCGTCAATGCGTTCGCGAGATATGAGAGTTTGAAGTTAAGGAATGGTTGAGAAATCATCCAAATTTTCGCAAGTCTGATATTCGAATCCAATAACTACTATGGCCTCGGGCAAAAATACACATACCGTTGTAATCGGGCGAGTTTCTGCTTTCAGATGCAATAGGAAATTCTCGAGTTCGTCAATCCGTTCGCGAGATATGGAAGTGTGAAGTTAAGGAATGGTTAAGAAACCATCAAAATTTTCGCAAGTCTGATACTCGAAACCAATAAGTGGAATGGCCTAGGGGAAAAGTACACACACCGTTGTAATCGGGCGAGTTTCTGCTTTCAGATGCAATAGGAAATTCTCGAGTTCGTCAATCCGTTCGCGAGATATGGGAGTTTGAAGTTAAGGAATGGTTGAGAGACCATCAAAATTTTCGCTGGTCTGATACTCGAAACCAATAACTGGAATGGCCTAGGGGAAAAGTACACACACCATTGTATTCGGGCGAGTTTCTGCTTTCAGATGCAACAGGAATTTCTCGAGTGCGTCAATCCGTTCGCGACATATGGGAGTTTGAAGTTAAGGAATGGTTGAGAAACCATCAAAATTTTCGCAAGTCTTATACTCGAAACCAATAACTACAAAGGCCTAGGGGGAAAACACACATATCTTTGTAATCGGGCGAGATTCTACTTTCACATGCAACAAGAATTTCTCGAGTTCGTCAATGCGTTCGCGAGATATGGCAGTTTGAAGTTAAGGAATGGTTGAGAAATCATCAAAATTTTCGCAAGTCTGATACTCGAATCCAATAACTACTATGGCCTAGGGCAAAAATACACATACCGTTGTAATCGGGCGAGTTTCTGCTTTCAGATGCAATAGGAAATTCTCGAGTTCGTCAATCCGTTCGCGAGATATGGAAGTTTGAAGTTAAGGAATGCATGAGAAACCATCAAAATTTTCGCAAGTCTGATACACGAAACCAATAACTACAATGGCCTAGGGGAAAATACACACACCGTTGTAATCGGGCGAGTTTCTACTTTCACATGCAACAGGAATTTCTCGAGTTCGTCAATGTGTTCGCGAGATATGGGAGTTTGAAGTTAAGGAATGGTTGAGAAATCATCCAAATTTTCGCAAGTCTGATATTCGAATCCAATAACTACTATGGCCTCGGGCAAAAATACACATACCGATGTAATCGGCCGAGTTTCTCCATTCAGGTGCAATAGGAAATTCTCGAGTTCGTCAATCCGTTCGCGAGATATGGAAGTTTGAAGTTAAGGAATGCTTGAGAAACCATCAAAATTTTCGCTGGTCTGATACTCGAAACCAACAACTCGAATGGCCTAGGGGAAAAGTACACACACCATTGTAATCGGGCGAGTTTCTACTTTCACATGTAACAGGAATTTCTCGAGTTCGTCAATGCGTTCGCGAGATATGAGAGTTTGAAGTTAAGGAATGGTTGAGAAATCATCCAAATTTTCGCAAGTCTGATATTCGAATCCAATAACTACTATGGCCTCGGGCAAAAATACACATACCGATGTAATCGGCCGAGTTTCTCCATTCAGGTGCAATAGGAAATTCTCGAGTTCGTCAATCCGTTCGCGAGATATGGAAGTTTGAAGTTAAGGAATGCATGAGAAACCATCAAAATTTTCGCTGGTCTGATACTCGAAACCAACAACTACTATGGCCTAGGGTAAAAATACACATACCGTTGTAATCGGGCGAGTTTCTGCATTCAGATGCAATAGGAAATTCTCGAGTTCGTCAATCCGTTCGCGAGATATGGAAGTTTGAAGTTAAGGAATGCTTGAGAAACCATCAAAATTTTCGCTGGTCTGATACTCGAAACCAAAAACTGGAATGGCCTAGGGGAAAAGTACACACACTGTTGTAATCGGGCGAGTTTCTGCTGTCAGATGCAATAGGAAATTCTCGAGTTCGTCAATCCGTTCGCGAGATATGGCAGTTTGAAGTTAAGGAATGGTTGAGAAATCATCAAAATTTTCGCAAGTCTGATACTCGAATCCAATAACTACTATGGCCTAGGGCAAAAATACACATACCGTTGTAATCGGGCGAGTTTCTGCTTGCAGATGCAATAGGAAATTCTCGAGTTCGTCAATCCGTTCGCGAGATATGGAAGTTTGAAGTTAAGGAATGCATGAGAAACCATCAAAACTTTCGCAAGTCTGATACTCGAAACCAATAACTACAAAGGCCTAGGGGAAAGATACACATACCGTTGAAATCGGGCGACTTTCTACTTTCACATGCAACAGGAATTTCTCGAGTTCGTCAATCCGTTCGCGAGATATGGGAGTTTGAAGTTAAGGAATGGTTGAGAAACCATCAAAATTTTCGCTGGTCTGATACTCGAAACCAATAACTGGAATGGCCTAGGGGAAAAGACACACATACCGTTGAAATCGGGCGACTTTCTACTTTCACATGCAACAGGAATTTCTCGAGTTCGTCAATCCGTTCGCGAGATATGGGAGTTTGAAGTCAAGGAATGGTTGAGAAACCATCAAAATTTTCGCTGGTCTGATACTCGAAACCAATAACTGGAATGGCCTAGGGGAAAAGTACACACACCGTTGTAATCGGGCGAGTTTCTACTTTCAGATGCAACAGGAATTTCTCGAGTTCGTCAATCCGTTCGCGAGATATAGGACTTTGAAGTCAAGGAATGGTTGAGAAACCATCAAAATTTTCGCAAGTCTGATACTCGAAACCAATAACTGGAATGGCCTAGGGGAAAAGTACACACACCATTGTAATCGGGCGAGTTTCTACTTTCAGATACAACAGGAATTTTTCAAGTTCGTCAATGCGTTCGCGAGATATGGGAGTTTGAAGTTAAGGAATGGTTGAGAAACCATCAAAATTTTCGCAAGTCTGATACTCGCATCCAATAACTACTATGGCCTAGGGAAGAAATACACATACCGTTGTAATCGGGCGAGTTTCTGCATTCAGATGCAATAGGAAATTCTCGAGTTCGTCAATCCGTTCGCGAGATATGGAAGTTTGAAGTTAAGGAATGCTTGAGAAACCATCAAAATTTTCGCTGGTCTGATACTCGAAACCAAAAACTGGAATGGCCTAGGGGAAAAGTACACACACTGTTGTAATCGGGCGAGTTTCTGCTGTCAGATGCAATAGGAAATTCTCGAGTTCGTCAATCCGTTCGCGAGATATGGCAGTTTGAAGTTAAGGAATGGTTGAGAAATCATCAAAATTTTCGCAAGTCTGATACTCGAATCCAATAACTACTATGGCCTAGGGCAAAAATACACATACCGTTGTAATCGGGCGAGTTTCTGCTTGCAGATGCAATAGGAAATTCTCGAGTTCGTCAATCCGTTCGCGAGATATGGAAGTTTGAAGTTAAGGAATGCATGAGAAACCATCAAAATTTTCGCAAGTCTGATATTCGAAACCAATAATTACAATGGCCTAGGAGAAAAATACACATACCGTTGTAATCGGGCGAGTTTCTGCTTTCAGATGGAATAGGAAATTCTCGAGTTCGTCAATCCGTTCGCGAGATATGGAAGTTTGAAGTTAAGGAATGCTTGAGAAACCATCAAAATTTTCGCTGGTCTGATACTCGAAACCAAAAACTGGAATGGCCTAGGGGAAAAGTACACACACTGTTGTAATCGGGCGAGTTTCTGCTGTCAGATGCAATAGGAAATTCTCGAGTTCGTCAATCCGTTCGCGAGAAATGGGAGTTTGAAGTTAAGGAATGGTTGAGAAACCATCAAAATTTTCGCAAGTCTGATACACGAAACCAATAACCACAATGGCCTAGAGGAAAAATACACATACCGTTGTAATCGGGCGAGTTTCTACTTTCAGATGCAACATGAATTTCTCGAGTTCGTCAATCCGTTCGCGGGATATGGGAGTTTGAAGTTAAGGAATGGTTGAGAAACCATCAAAATTTTCGCTGGTCTGATACTCGAAACCAATAACTGGAATGGCCTAGGGGAAAAGTACACACACCGTTGTAATCGGGCGAGTTTCTGCTTTCAGATGCAATAGGAAATTCTCGAGTACGTCAATCCGTTCGCGAGATATGGAAGTTTGAAGTTAAGGAATGCATGAGAAACCATCAAAATTTTCGCAAGTCTGATACACGAAACCAATAACTACAAAGGCCTAGGGGAAAGATACACATACCGTTGAAATCGGGCGACTTTCTACTTTCACATGCAACAGGAATTTCTCGAGTTCGTCAATCCGTTCGCGAGCTATGGGTGTTTGAAGTTAAGGAATGGTTGAGAAACCATCAAAATTTTCGCAAGTCTGATACACGAAACCAATAACTACAATGGCCTAGGGGAAAATACACACACCGTTGTAATCGGGCGAGTTTCTACTTTCACATGCAACAGGAATTTCTCGAGTTCGTCAATGCGTTCGCGAGATATGGGAGTTTGAAGTTAAGGAATGGTTGAGAAATCATCCAAATTTTCGCAAGTCTGATATTCGAATCCAATAACTACTATGGCCTCGGGCAAAAATACACATACCGATGTAATCGGCCGAGTTTCTCCATTCAGGTGCAATAGGAAATTCTCGAGTTCGTCAATCCGTTCGCGAGATATGGAAGTTTGAAGTTAAGGAATGCTTGAGAAACCATCAAAATTTTCGCTGGTCTGATACTCGAAACCAACAACTCGAATGGCCTAGGGGAAAAGTACACACACCGTTGTAATCGGGCGAGTTTCTACTTTCACATGTAACAGGAATTTCTCGAGTTCGTCAATGCGTTCGCGAGATATGAGAGTTTGAAGTTAAGGAATGGTTGAGAAATCATCCAAATTTTCGCAAGTCTGATATTCGAATCCAATAACTACTATGGCCTCGGGCAAAAATACACATACCGTTGTAATCGGGCGAGTTTCTGCTTTCAGATGCAATAGGAAATTCTCGAGTTCGTCAATCCGTTCGCGAGATATGGAAGTGTGAAGTTAAGGAATGGTTAAGAAACCATCAAAATTTTCGCAAGTCTGATACTCGAAACCAATAAGTGGAATGGCCTAGGGGAAAAGTACACACACCGTTGTAATCGGGCGAGTTTCTGCTTTCAGATGCAATAGGAAATTCTCGAGTTCGTCAATCCGTTCGCGAGATATGGGAGTTTGAAGTTAAGGAATGGTTGAGAGACCATCAAAATTTTCGCTGGTCTGATACTCGAAACCAATAACTGGAATGGCCTAGGGGAAAAGTACACACACCATTGTATTCGGGCGAGTTTCTGCTTTCAGATGCAACAGGAATTTCTCGAGTGCGTCAATCCGTTCGCGACATATGGGAGTTTGAAGTTAAGGAATGGTTGAGAAACCATCAAAATTTTCGCAAGTCTTATACTCGAAACCAATAACAACAAAGGCCTAGGGGGAAAACACACATATCTTTGTAATCGGGCGAGATTCTACTTTCACATGCAACAGGAATTTCTCGAGTTCGTCAATGCGTTCGCGAGATATGGCAGTTTGAAGTTAAGGAATGGTTGAGAAATCATCAAAATTTTCGCAAGTCTGATACTCGAATCCAATAACTACTATGGCCTAGGGCAAAAATACACATACCGTTGTAATCGGGCGAGTTTCTGCTTTCAGATGCAATAGGAAATTCTCGAGTTCGTCAATCCGTTCGCGAGATATGGAAGTTTGAAGTTAAGGAATGGTTGAGAAATCATCCAAATTTTCGCAAGTCTGATATTCGAATCCAATAACTACTATGGCCTCGGGCAAAAATACACATACCGATGTAATCGGCCGAGTTTCTCCATTCAGGTGCAATAGGAAATTCTCGAGTTCGTCAATCCGTTCGCGAGATATGGAAGTTTGAAGTTAAGGAATGCTTGAGAAACCATCAAAATTTTCGCTGGTCTGATACTCGAAACCAACAACTCGAATGGCCTAGGGGAAAAGTACACACACCGTTGTAATCGGGCGAGTTTCTACTTTCACATGTAACAGGAATTTCTCGAGTTCGTCAATGCGTTCGCGAGATATGAGAGTTTGAAGTTAAGGAATGGTTGAGAAATCATCCAAATTTTCGCAAGTCTGATATTCGAATCCAATAACTACTATGGCCTCGGGCAAAAATACACATACCGATGTAATCGGCCGAGTTTCTCCATTCAGGTGCAATAGGAAATTCTCGAGTTCGTCAATCCGTTCGCGAGATATGGAAGTTTGAAGTTAAGGAATGCATGAGAAACCATCAAAATTTTCGCTGGTCTGATACTCGAAACCAACAACTACTATGGCCTAGGGTAAAAATACACATACCGTTGTAATCGGGCGAGTTTCTGCATTCAGATGCAATAGGAAATTCTCGAGTTCGTCAATCCGTTCGCGAGATATGGAAGTTTGAAGTTAAGGAATGCTTGAGAAACCATCAAAATTTTCGCTGGTCTGATACTCGAAACCAAAAACTGGAATGGCCTAGGGGAAAAGTACACACACTGTTGTAATCGGGCGAGTTTCTGCTGTCAGATGCAATAGGAAATTCTCGAGTTCGTCAATCCGTTCGCGAGATATGGCAGTTTGAAGTTAAGGAATGGTTGAGAAATCATCAAAATTTTCGCAAGTCTGATACTCGAATCCAATAACTACTATGGCCTAGGGCAAAAATACACATACCGTTGTAATCGGGCGAGTTTCTGCTTGCAGATGCAATAGGAAATTCTCGAGTTCGTCAATCCGTTCGCGGGATATGGAAGTTTGAAGTTAAGGAATGCATGAGAAACCATCAAAACTTTCGCAAGTCTGATACTCGAAACCAATAACTACAAAGGCCTAGGGGAAAGATACACATACCGTTGAAATCGGGCGACTTTCTACTTTCACATGCAACAGGAATTTCTCGAGTTCGTCAATCCGTTCGCGAGATATGGGAGTTTGAAGTTAAGGAATGGTTGAGAAACCATCAAAATTTTCGCTGGTCTGATACTCGAAACCAATAACTGGAATGGCATAGGGGAAAAGATACACATACCGTTGAAATCGGGCGACTTTCTACTTTCACATGCAACAGGAATTTCTCGAGTTCGTCAATCCGTTCGCGAGATTTGGGAGTTTGAAGTCAAGGAATGGTTGAGAAACCATCAAAATTTTCGCTGGTCTGATACTCGAAACCAATAACTGGAATGGCCTAGGGGAAAAGTACACACACCGTTGTAATCGGGCGAGTTTCTACTTTCAGATGCAACAGGAATTTCTCGAGTTCGTCAATCCGTTCGCGAGATATAGGACTTTGAAGTCAAGGAATGGTTGAGAAACCATCAAAATTTTCGCAAGTCTGATACTCGAAACCAATAACTGGAATGGCCTAGGGGAAAAGTACACACACCATTGTAATCGGGCGAGTTTCTACTTTCAGATACAACAGGAATTTTTCAAGTTCGTCAATGCGTTCGCGAGATATGGGAGTTTGAAGTTAAGGAATGGTTGAGAAACCATCAAAATTTTCGCAAGTCTGATACTCGCATCCAATAACTACTATGGCCTAGGGAAGAAATACACATACCGTTGTAATCGGGCGAGTTTCTGCTGTCAGATGCAATAGGAAATTCTCGAGTTCGTCAATCCGTTCGCGAGATATGGAAGTTTGAAGTTAAGGAATGCATGAGAAACCATCAAAATTTTCGCTGGTCTGATACTCGAAACCAACAACTACTATGGCCTAGGGTAAAAATACACATACCGTTGTAATCGGGCGAGTTTCTGCATTCAGATGCAATAGGAAATTCTCGAGTTCGTCAATCCGTTCGCGAGATATGGAAGTTTGAAGTTAAGGAATGCTTGAGAAACCATCAAAATTTTCGCTGGTCTGATACTCGAAACCAAAAACTGGAATGGCCTAGGGGAAAAGTACACACACTGTTGTAATCGGGCGAGTTTCTGCTGTCAGATGCAATAGGAAATTCTCG
>NW_027480103.1:0-38756 GCF_051014685.1 Ptiloglossa arizonensis | reverse complement strand
TCTTCAAACTCCCATATCTCGCGAACGGATTGACCTAACCTCAAAAATTCCTATTGCATCTGAAAGTAGAAACTCGCCCCGATTACAACGTATGTGTATTTTCTTCCCTAGGAAATTCGGTTAAGCGTTTGGAGCAAGCGAGAATTGCCGAAAAATTTTTTGCCTTCCAACTATTTTCTGGCTTCAAACTCCCATATCTCGCGAACGGATTGACCTAACCCAAAAATTCCCTGTTGCGTCTGAAGTAGAAACTCGCCCGATTACGACGGTATGTTGTATTTTTTCCCTAGTCCATTCTGGGTTAGCGTTGGAGCAGCAGAAGTGCGAAAAATTTGTTGTCTTCTCAAACCTTTTCTTAGCTTCAAAATCACCATATCCCCTCCGCGAACAGATTGACGTAACCCAAAAATTCCCTGTTGCATCTGGAAAGTAGAACTCGCCCGATTACAACGGTTTGTGTATTTTTTCCCTAGCCATTCTGGTTAAGCGTTCGGAGCATCAGAATGCGAAAATTTTTTGCCTTCTCAACCATTTCTTGTCTCAAACTCCCATATCTCGCGAACGGATTGACCTAACCCAAAATTCCTATTGCATCTGAAAGTAGAAACTCCCCCGATTACAACTTATGTGTATTTTTCTTCCCTAGAAATTCTGGTTAAGCGTTTGGAGCAGCAGAATTGCGTAAAATTTTTTGCCTTCTCAACCATTTCTTTGGCTTCAAATCCCATATCTCGCGAACGGATTGACCTAACCCAAAAATTCCTATGCTCTGAAAGTATAAACTCGCCCGATTACAACGGTATGTGTATTTTTTCCCTAGGAAATTCTGGTTAAGCGTTGGAGGCAGCAGAATTCGATCGAAAAATTTTTTGCCTTCCACCATTTCCTTGGCCTTCAAACTACCCCATATCTCGCGAACGGGCTTGACATAACCCAAAAATTCCTGTTGCAACTGAAAGTAGAAACTCGCCCGATTACAACGGTATGTGTATTTTTTCCCTAGGCCATTCTGGTAAGCGTTCGGAGCAGCAGAATTGCGAAAAATTTTTGCCTCTCATCCCCAATTCGTGTCTCAAACTCCATATCTCGCATCGGATTGACCTAACCCAAAAATCCCTATTGCATCTGAAAGTAGAACTCGCCGATTACTGGCGTATGGGGTATATTTTTCCTAGGCCATTCTGGTTAAGCGTTTGAAGCAGCAGAAGTGCGAAAAATTTGTTGTCTTCTCAACCATTTCTAGCTTCAAACTCCATATCTCGCGAACGGGATTGGACGTAACCCAAAAATTCCTGTTTGCATCTGAAAGTAGAAACTCGCCGGTAACATCGGTATGTGTATGTTTACCTAGCCATCTCTGGTTAGCGTTTGGATCAGCAGAAGTGCAAAAATTTTGTTGTCTTCTCAACCATTTCTTAGCTTCAAACTCCCATATCTCGCGAACAGATTGACCGTACCCAAAAATTCCTGTTGCATCTGAAAGTAGAAAACTCGCCCGATTACAACCGGTAGGTGTATTTTTTCCCTAGGCCATTCTGGTTAAGCGTTCGGAGCATCAGATGGCGAAAAATTTTTGCCTTCTCAACCATTTCTTGTCTTCAAACTCCATATATCTCGCGAACGGATTGACCTAACACCCAAAAATTCCTATTGCATCTGAAAAGTAGAAACTCGCACGAATACAACGGTATGTGTATTTTTTCCCTAGGAAATCTGGTTAAGGGTTTGGAGCAGCAGAATTGCGAAAAATTTTTTGCCTTCTCAACCATTCTTGCTCAAACTCCATATCATCGCGAACGGATTGACCTAACCCAAAAAATTCCCTGTGCGTCTGAAAGTAGAAACTCCCCGATTACGACGGTATGTGTATTTTTTCCCTAGGAAATTCTGGTAAGCGTATGGAGGCAGCAGAATTGCGAAAAATTTTTGCTTCTCAACATTTCTTGGCTTATAAACTCCATATCTAGCGAACGGATTGACCTAAACCCAAAAATTCCTGTTTGCGTCATGAAAGTAGAACTCGCCCGATTACGGGGGGACGGTATGGTGTATTTTTTCCCTAGTCCCATTCTGGTTAAGCGTTTGGAGCAGCAGAAGTGCGAAAAATTTGTTGACTTCTCAACCTTTTCTTAGCTTCAAACTCCCTATCTCGCGAACAGATTGACGTAACCCTAAAAATTCCTGTTGCATCTGAAGTAGAAACTCGCCCGATTACAACGGTCTGTGTATTTTTTTCCCTAGGCATTCTGGTTAAGCGTTCGGAGCATCAGAATTGCGAAAAATTTTTTGCCTCTCTAAACCATTTCTTGTCTTCAAACCCCATATCTCGCTGAACGGATGACCTAACCCAAAAATATCCTATTGCATCTGAAAGTGTAGAACTCCCCCGATTACAACGTTATGTGTATTTTTCTCCTAGGAAATTCTGGTAAGCGTTTGGAGCAGCAGAATGCGAAAAATTTTTGCCATCTCAACCATTCTTGGCCTTCCAAACTCCATATTCGCGAACGGATTGACCTAACCCAAAAATTCCTATTGCATCTGAAAGTAGAAACTCGCCCGATTACAACGGTATGTGTATTTTTTACTAGGAAATTCTGGTTAAGCGTTTCGAGCAGCAGAGTTGCGAAAATTTTTTGCTCTCAACCATTTCTTGGCTTCAAACTCCCATATCTCGCGAACGGATTGACCTAACCCAAAAATTCCTGTTGCATCTGAGTAGAAACTCGCCCGATTACAACGGTATGTGTTTTTTCCCTAGGCCATCTGGTTAAGCTTCGGAGCAGCAGAATGCGAAAAAATTTTTTGCCTTCTCACCATTTCTTGTCTTCGAGTCAAACTCCCAATCTCGCGATCCGGATTGACCTAACCCAAAAATTCTATTGCATCTGAAAGTAGAAACTCGCCCGATTACAACGGTATGTGTATTTTTTCCCTAGGCCATCTGGTAAAGCGTTTGAAGCAGCAGAAGTGCGAAAAAATTTGTTGTCTTCTCAACCATTTCTTAGCTTCAAACTCCCCATATCTCGCGAACGGATTGACGTAACCCAAAAATTCCTGTAGCATCTGAAGTAGAAACTCGCCCCGGTTACATCGGTATGTGTATTTTTCCCCTAGGCCATTCTGGTTAACGTTTGAGCAGCAGAAGTGCAATAAAATTTGTTGTCATCTCAACCATTTCTTAGCTTCAAACAACTCCCATATCTCGCGAACAGATTGACGTACCCAAAAATTCCTGTTGCATCTGAAGTAGAAACTCGCCCGATTACAAACGGTATGTGATTTTTTCCCTAGGCCATTCTGGTTAAGCGTTCGGAGCATCCAGATTGCGAAAAAATTTTTTGCCTCTCAACCATTTCTTGTCTTCAACTCCCATTCTCGCGAACGGATTGACCTAACCCAAAAATTCCTATTGCATCTGAAAGTAGAAACTCGCCCGATTACAACGGTATGTGTATTTTTACCCTAGGAAATCTCTGGTTAAGTGTTTGGAGCAGCTGAATTGCGAAAAATTTTTTGCCTTCTCAACCATTTCTTGGCTTCAACTCCCATATCTCGCGAACGGATTGACCTAACCAAAAATTCCTGTTGCCGTCTGAAAGTAGAAACTCGCCGATTACGGACGGTATGTGTTTTTTTTTCCTAGTCCTCTGGTTAAGCGTTGGCGCAGCAGAAGTGCGAAAAATTTGTTGTCTTCTCAACCTTTTCTTAGCTTCAAACTCCCATATCTCGCGAACGGATTGGACGTAACCCACAAAATTCCTGTTGCGATCTGAAAGTAGAACTCGCCCGATTCAACGGTATGTGTATTTTTTCCTAGGCCATACTGGTTAAGCGTTCGGAGCATCAGAATTGCGAAAAATATTTGCCTTCTCAACCATTTCTTGTCTTCAAAACTCCATATCTCGCGAACGGATTGACCTAACCCAAAATCCTATTGCATCTGAAGAGTAGAAACTCCGCCCGATTACAACGGTATGTGTAGTTTTTCCCTAGCATTCTGGTTAAGCGTTCGGAGCATCAGAATTGCGAAAAAATTTTTGCCTTCTCAACCATTTCTGTCTTCAAACTCCATATCTCGCGAACGGATTGACCTAACCCAAAAATTCCTATTGCCATCTGAAGTAGAAAACTCGCCCGATTACAACGGTATGTGTATTTTTTCCCTAGGCCTTCTGGTTAAGCGTTTGGAGCAGCAGAGTGCGAAAAATTTTTGCCTTCTCAAACCTATTCTTAGCTTCAAACTCCCATATCTCGCGAACGATTGACCTAACCCAAAATTCCTGTTGCGTCTGAAAGTAGAAACTCCCCCGGTTCATACGGTTATGTGTATGTTTTCCCTAGGCCATTCTGGTAAGCGTTAGGAGCAGTCCAGAAGTGCGAAAAATTTGTGTCTTCTCAACCATTTCTTAGCTTCAAACTCCCATATCTCGCGAACGGATTGACGTAACCCAAAAATTCTCTGTTGCATCTGAAAGTAGAACTCGCCCGATTACAACGGTATGTTTTTTTCCCTAGGCCATTCTGGTAAGCGTTTGGAACAGCAGAATTGCGGAAAATTTTTTGCCTTCTCAACCATTCTTGGCTTCAAACTCCCATATCTCGCGAACGATTGACTAACCCAAATATTCCTGTTGCGCTGAAAGTAGAAACTCTCCCGGTTACATCGGTATGTGTATGTTTTTCCCTAGGCCATTCTGGTTAAGCGTTTGGAGCAGCAGAAGTGCGAAAAAATTTGTTGTCTTCTCAACCATTCTCATAGTTTCAAAACTCCCTATCTCGCGAACGGATTGACCAAAACCCAGATGTTCTGCTGCGTCTGAAAGTAGAAACCTCGCCCGATTACAACGGTATGTGTATTTTTTTCCTAGGCCATTCTGGTTAAGCGTTTCGAGCCGCAGAATTGCGAAAAATTTTTTGCCTTCTCAACCATTTCTTGGCTTCAAACTCCCATATCTCGCGAACGGATTGACCCAACCCAAAGATTCCTGTTGAGTCTGAAAGCAGAAACTCGCCCGATTACAACGGCATGTGTATTTTTTCCCTAGGCCATTCTGGTTAAGCGTTTGGAGCAGCAGAAGTGCGAAAAATTTGTTGTCTCCTTAACCATTTCTTAGCTTCAAACTCCCATATCTCGCGAACGGATTGACCTAACCCAAAAATTCCTATTGCATCTGAAAGTAGAAACTCGCCCGATTACAACGGTATGTGTATTTTTTCCCTAGGCCATTCTGGTTAAGCGTTTAGAACAGCAGAATTGCGAAAAATTTTTTTCCTTCTCAACCATTTCTTGGCTTCAAACTCCCATATCTCGCGAACGGATTGACCTAGCCCAAAAATTCCTATTGCATCTGAAAGTATAAACTCGCCCGATTACAACGGTATGTGTATTTTTTCCCTAGTCCATTCTGGTTAAGCGTTTGGAGCAGCAGAATTGCGAAAAATTTGTTGTCTTCTCAACCATTTCTTAGCTTCAAAGTACCATATCTCGCGAACGGATTGACCAAACCCAAAAATTGCTGTTGCATCTGAAAGTAGAAACTCGCCCGGTTACAACGGTATGTGTATGTTTTCCCTAGGCCATTCTGGTTAAGCGTTTGGAGCAGCAGAAGTGCGAAAAATTTGTTGTCTTCTCAACCATTTCTTAGTTTCAAACTCCCATATCTCGCGAACGGATTGACCAAACCCAGAAGTTCCTGCTGCGTCTGAAAGTAGAAACTCGCCCGATTACAACGGTATGTGTATTTTTTCCCTAGGCCATTCTGGTTAAGCGTTTCGAGCCGCAGAATTGCGAAAAATTTTTTGCCTTCTCAACCATTTCTTGGCTTCAAACTCCCATATCTCGCGAACGGATTGACCCAACCCAAAGATTCCTGTTGAGTCTGAAAGCAGAAACTCGCCCGATTACAACGGCATGTGTATTTTTTCCCTAGGCCATTCTGGTTAAGCGTTTGGAGCAGCAGAAGTGCGAAAAATTTGTTGTCTCCTTAACCATTTCTTAGCTTCAAACTCCCATATCTCGCGAACGGATTGACCTAACCCAAAAATTCCTATTGCATCTGAAAGTAGAAACTCGCCCGATTACAACGGTATGTGTATTTTTTCCCTAGGCCATTCTGGTTAAGCGTTTAGAACAGCAGAATTGCGAAAAATTTTTTTCCTTCTCAACCATTTCTTGGCTTCAAACTCCCATATCTCGCGAACGGATTGACCTAGCCCAAAAATTCCTATTGCATCTGAAAGTATAAACTCGCCCGATTACAACGGTATGTGTATTTTTTCCCTAGGCCATTCTGGTTAAGCGTTTGGAGCAGCAGAATTGCGAAAAGTTTTTTGCCTTCTCAACCATTTCTTGTCTTCAAACTCCCATATCTCGCGAACGGATTGACATAACCCAAAAATTCCTATTGCATCTGAAAGTAGAAACTCGCCCGACTACAGCGGTATGTGTATTTTTTCCCTAGGGCATTCTGGTTAAGCGTTTGGATCAGCGGAATTGCGAAAAATTGTATGCCTTCTCAACCATTTCTTGGCTTCAAACTCCCATATCTCGCGAACGGATAGACCTAACCCAAAAATTCCTGTTGCGTGTGAAAGTAGAAACTCGCCCGATTACAACGGTATGTGTATTTTTTCCCTAGTCCATTCTGGTTAAGCGTTTGGAGCAGCAGAATTGCGAAAAATTTGTTGTCTTCTCAACCATTTCTTAGCTTCAAAGTACCATATCTCGCGAACGGATTGACCAAACCCAAAAATTGCTGTTGCATCTGAAAGTAGAAACTCGCCCGATTACAACGGTATGTGTATTTTTTCCCTAGCCCATTCTGGTTAAGGGTTTGGAGCAGCAGAATTGCGAAAAATTTTTTGCCTTCTCAACCATTTCTTAGCTTCAAACTCCCATATCTCGCGAACGGATTGACGTAACCCAAAAATTCCTGTTGCATCTGAAAGTAGAAACTCGCCCGATTACAA
Source organism: Ptiloglossa arizonensis (assembly GCF_051014685.1). NCBI lineage: Eukaryota > Metazoa > Arthropoda > Insecta > Hymenoptera > Colletidae > Ptiloglossa > Ptiloglossa arizonensis. The sequence goes on along the minus strand of NW_027480103.1, from coordinate 31,784 downwards.
CGGTATGTTTTTTTCCCTAGGCCATTCTGGTTAAGCGTTTGGAACAGCAGAATTGCGAAAAATTTTTTGCCTTCTCAACCATTTCTTGTCTTCAAACTCCCATATCTCGCGAACGGATTGACCTAACCCAAAAATTCCTATTGCATCTGAAAGTAGAAACTCGCCCGACTACAGCGGTATGTGTATTTTTTCCCTAGGGCATTCAGGTTAAGCGTTTGGATCAGCGGAATTGCGAAAAATTGTATGCCTTCTCAACCATTTCTTGGCTTCAAACTCCCATATCTCGCGAACGGTTTGACCTAACCCAAAAATTCCTATTGCATCTGAAAGTAGAAACTCGCCCGACTACAGCGGTATGTGTATTTTTTCCCTAGGGCATTCTGGTTAAGCGTTTGGATCAGCGGAATTGCGAAAAATTGTATGCCTTCTCAACCATTTCTTGGCTTCAAACTCCCATATCTCGCGAACGGATTGACCTAACCCAAAAATTCCTATTGCATCTGAAAGTAGAAACTCGCCCGACTACAGCGGTATGTGTATTTTTTCCCTAGCCCATTCTGGTTAAGCGTTTGGAGCAGCAGAATTGCGAAAAATTTTTCGCCTTCTCAACCATTTCTTGTCTTCAAACTCCCATATCTCGCGATCGGATTGACCTAACCCAAAAATTCCTATTGCATCTGAAAGTAGAAACTCGCCCGATTACAACGGTATGTGTATTTTTTCCCTAGGCCATTCTGGTTAAGCGTTTGGAGCAGCAGAATTGCGAAAAGTTTTTTGCCTTCTCAACCATTTCTTGTCTTCAAACTCCCATATCTCGCGAACGGATTGACCTAACCCAAAAATTCCTATTGCATCTGAAAGTAGAAACTCGCCCGACTACAGCGGTATGTGTATTTTTTCCCTAGGGCATTCTGGTTAAGCGTTTGGATCAGCGGAATTGCGAAAAATTGTATGCCTTCTCAACCATTTCTTGGCTTCAAACTCCCATATCTCGCGAACGGATAGACCTAACCCAAAAATTCCTGTTGCGTGTGAAAGTAGAAACTCGCCCGATTACAACGGTATGCGTATTTTTTCACTAGGCCATTCTGGTTAAGCGTTTGGAGCAGCAGAATTGCGAAAAATTTTTCGCCTTCTCAACCATTTCCTAGCTGCAAAGTCCCATATCTCGCGAACGGATTGACCAAACCCAAAAATTCCTGCTGCGTCTGAAAGTAGAAATTCGCCCGATTACAACGGTATGCGTATTTTTTCACTAGGCCATTCTGGTTAAGCGTTTGGAGCAGCAGAAATGCGAAAAATTTTTTGCCTTCTCAACCATTTCTTGGCTTCAACCTCCCATATCTCGCGAACGGATTGACCTAACCCAAAAATTCCTGTTGCATCTGAAAGTAGAAACTCGCCCGATTACAACGGTATGTGTATTTTTTCCCTAGGCCATTCTGGTTAAGCGTTCGGAGCAGCAGAATTGCGAAAAATTTTTTGCCTTCTCAACCATTTCTTGTCTTCAAACTCCCATATCTCGCGATCGGATTGACCTAACCCAAAAATTCCTATTGCATCTGAAAGTAGAAACTCGCCCGATTACAACGGTATGTGTATTTTTTCCCTGGGCCATTCTGGTTAAGCGTTTGAAGCAGCAGAAGTGCGAAAAATTTGTTGTCTTCTCAACCATTTCTTGTCTTCAAACTCCCATATCTCGCGAACGGATTGACCTAACCCAAAAATTCCTATTGCATCTGAAAGTAGAAACTCGCCCGATTACAACGGTATGTGTATTTTTTCCCTAGGCCATTCTGGTTAAGCGTTTGGAGCAGCAGAATTGCGAAAAATTTTTTGCCTTCTCAACCATTTCTTGGCTTCAAACTCCCATATCTCGCGAACGGATTGACCTAACCCAAAAATTCCTGTTGCGTCTGAAAGTAGAAACTCCCCCGGTTACAACGGTATGTGTATGTTTTCCCTAGGCCATTCTGGTTAAGCGTTTGGAGCAGCAGAAGTGCGAAAAATTTGTTGTCTTCTCAACCATTTCTTAGCTTCAAACTCCCATATCTCGCGAACGGATTGACGTAACCCAAAAATTCCTGTTGCATCTGAAAGTAGAAACTCGCCCGATTACAACGGTATGTTTTTTTCCCTAGGCCATTCTGGTTAAGCGTTTGGAACAGCAGAATTGCGAAAAATTTTTTGCCTTCTCAACCATTTCTTGGCTTCAAACTCCCATATCTCGCGAACGGATTGACCTAACCCAAAAATTCCTGTTGCGTCTGAAAGTAGAAACTCGCCCGGTTACAACGGTATGTGTATGTTTTCCCTAGGCCATTCTGGTTAAGCGTTTGGAGCAGCAGAAGTGCGAAAAATTTGTTGTCTTCTCAACCATTTCTTAGTTTCAAACTCCCATATCTCGCGAACGGATTGACCAAACCCAGAAGTTCCTGCTGCGTCTGAAAGTAGAAACTCGCCCGATTACAACGGTATGTGTATTTTTTCCCTAGGCCATTCTGGTTAAGCGTTTCGAGCCGCAGAATTGCGAAAAATTTTTTGCCTTCTCAACCATTTCTTGGCTTCAAACTCCCATATCTCGCGAACGGATTGACCCAACCCAAAGATTCCTGTTGAGTCTGAAAGCAGAAACTCGCCCGATTACAACGGCATGTGTATTTTTTCCCTAGGCCATTCTGGTTAAGCGTTTGGAGCAGCAGAAGTGCGAAAAATTTGTTGTCTCCTTAACCATTTCTTAGCTTCAAACTCCCATATCTCGCGAACGGATTGACCTAACCCAAAAATTCCTATTGCATCTGAAAGTAGAAACTCGCCCGATTACAACGGTATGTGTATTTTTTCCCTAGGCCATTCTGGTTAAGCGTTTAGAACAGCAGAATTGCGAAAAATTTTTTTCCTTCTCAACCATTTCTTGGCTTCAAACTCCCATATCTCGCGAACGGATTGACCTAGCCCAAAAATTCCTATTGCATCTGAAAGTATAAACTCGCCCGATTACAACGGTATGTGTATTTTTTCCCTAGGCCATTCTGGTTAAGCGTTTGGAGCAGCAGAATTGCGAAAAGTTTTTTGCCTTCTCAACCATTTCTTGTCTTCAAACTCCCATATCTCGCGAACGGATTGACCTAACCCAAAAATTCCTATTGCATCTGAAAGTAGAAACTCGCCCGACTACAGCGGTATGTGTATTTTTTCCCTAGGGCATTCTGGTTAAGCGTTTGGATCAGCGGAATTGCGAAAAATTGTATGCCTTCTCAACCATTTCTTGGCTTCAAACTCCCATATCTCGCGAACGGATAGACCTAACCCAAAAATTCCTGTTGCGTGTGAAAGTAGAAACTCGCCCGATTACAACGGTATGTGTATTTTTTCCTTAGTCCATTCTGGTTAAGCGTTTGGAGCAGCAGAATTGCGAAAAATTTGTTGTCTTCTCAACCATTTCTTAGCTTCAAAGTACCATATCTCGCGAACGGATTGACCAAACCCAAAAATTGCTGTTGCATCTGAAAGTAGAAACTCGCCCGATTACAACGGTATGTGTATTTTTTCCCTAGCCCATTCTGGTTAAGGGTTTGGAGCAGCAGAATTGCGAAAAATTTTTTGCCTTCTCAACCATTTCTTAGCTTCAAACTCCCATATCTCGCGAACGGATTGACGTAACCCAAAAATTCCTGTTGCATCTGAAAGTAGAAACTCGCCCGATTACAACGGTATGTTTTTTTCCCTAGGCCATTCTGGTTAAGCGTTTGGAACAGCAGAATTGCGAAAAATTTTTTGCCTTCTCAACCATTTCTTGTCTTCAAACTCCCATATCTCGCGAACGGATTGACCTAACCCAAAAATTCCTATTGCATCTGAAAGTAGAAACTCGCCCGACTACAGCGGTATGTGTATTTTTTCCCTAGGGCATTCAGGTTAAGCGTTTGGATCAGCGGAATTGCGAAAAATTGTATGCCTTCTCAACCATTTCTTGGCTTCAAACTCCCATATCTCGCGAACGGTTTGACATAACCCAAAAATTCCTATTGCATCTGAAAGTAGAAACTCGCCCGACTACAGCGGTATGTGTATTTTTTCCCTAGGGCATTCTGGTTAAGCGTTTGGATCAGCGGAATTGCGAAAAATTGTATGCCTTCTCAACCATTTCTTGGCTTCAAACTCCCATATCTCGCGAACGGATTGACCTAACCCAAAAATTCCTATTGCATCTGAAAGTAGAAACTCGCCCGACTACAGCGGTATGTGTATTTTTTCCCTAGCCCATTCTGGTTAAGCGTTTGGAGCAGCAGAATTGCGAAAAATTTTTCGCCTTCTCAACCATTTCTTGTCTTCAAACTCCCATATCTCGCGATCGGATTGACCTAACCCAAAAATTCCTATTGCATCTGAAAGTAGAAACTCGCCCGATTACAACGGTATGTGTATTTTTTCCCTAGGCCATTCTGGTTAAGCGTTTGGAGCAGCAGAATTGCGAAAAGTTTTTTGCCTTCTCAACCATTTCTTGTCTTCAAACTCCCATATCTCGCGAACGGATTGACCTAACCCAAAAATTCCTATTGCATCTGAAAGTAGAAACTCGCCCGACTACAGCGGTATGTGTATTTTTTCCCTAGGGCATTCTGGTTAAGCGTTTGGATCAGCGGAATTGCGAAAAATTGTATGCCTTCTCAACCATTTCTTGGCTTCAAACTCCCATATCTCGCGAACGGATAGACCTAACCCAAAAATTCCTGTTGCGTGTGAAAGTAGAAACTCGCCCGATTACAACGGTATGCGTATTTTTTCACTAGGCCATTCTGGTTAAGCGTTTGGAGCAGCAGAATTGCGAAAAATTTTTCGCCTTCTCAACCATTTCCTAGCTGCAAAGTCCCATATCTCGCGAACGGATTGACCAAACCCAAAAATTCCTGCTGCGTCTGAAAGTAGAAATTCGCCCGATTACAACGGTATGCGTATTTTTTCACTAGGCCATTCTGGTTAAGCGTTTGGAGCAGCAGAAATGCGAAAAATTTTTTGCCTTCTCAACCATTTCTTGGCTTCAACCTCCCATATCTCGCGAACGGATTGACCTAACCCAAAAATTCCTGTTGCATCTGAAAGTAGAAACTCGCCCGATTACAACGGTATGTGTATTTTTTCCCTAGGCCATTCTGGTTAAGCGTTCGGAGCAGCAGAATTGCGAAAAATTTTTTGCCTTCTCAACCATTTCTTGTCTTCAAACTCCCATATCTCGCGATCGGATTGACCTAACCCAAAAATTCCTATTGCATCTGAAAGTAGAAACTCGCCCGATTACAACGGTATGTGTATTTTTTCCCTGGGCCATTCTGGTTAAGCGTTTGAAGCAGCAGAAGTGCGAAAAATTTGTTGTCTTCTCAACCATTTCTTAGCTTCAAACTCCCATATCTCGCGAACGGATTGACGTAACCCAAAAATTCCTGTTGCATCTGAAAGTAGAAACTCGCCCGGTTACATCGGTATGTGTATGTTTTCCCGAGGCCATTCTGGTTAAGCGTTTGGAGCAGCAGAAGTGCGAAAAATTTGTTGTCTTCTCAACCTTTTCTTAGCTTCAAACTCCCATATCTCGCGAACAGATTGACGTAACCCAAAAATTACTGTTGCATCTGAAAGTAGAAACTCGCCCGATTACAACGGTATGTGTATTTTTTCCCTAGGCCATTCTGGTTAAGCGTTCGGAGCATCAGAATTGCGAAAAATTTTTTGCCTTCTCAACCATTTCTTGTCTTCAAACTCCCATATCTCGCGAACGGATTGACCTAACCCAAAAATTCCTATTGCATCTGAAAGTAGAAACTCGCCCGATTACAACGGTATGTGTATTTTTTCCCTAGGAAATTCTGGTTAAGCGTTTGGAGCAGCAGAATTGCGAAAAATTTTTTGCCTTCTCAACCATTTCTTGGCTTCAAACTCCCATATCTCGCGAACGGATTGACCTAACCCAAAAATTCCTGTTGCGTCTGAAAGTAGAAACTCTCCCGATTACGACGGTATGTGTATTTTTTCCCTAGTCCATTCTGGTAAAGCGTTTGGAGCAGCAGAATTGTGAAAAATTTTTTGCCTTCTCTACCATTTCTTGGCTTCAAACTCCCATATCTCGCGAACGGATTGAACTAACCCAAAAATTCCTATTGCATCTGAAAGTAGAAACTCGCCCGATTACAACCGTATGTGTATTTTTTCCCTAGGCCATTCTGGTTAAGCGTTTGGAGCAGCAGAATTGCGAAAAATTTTTTGCCTTCTCAACCATTTCTTGGCTTCAAACTCCCATATCTCGCGAACGGATTGACCTAACCCAAAAATTCCTGTTGCGTCTGAAAGTAGAAACTCGCCCGGTTACAACGGTATGTTTATGTTTTCCCTAGGCCATTCTGGTTAAGCGTTTGGAGCAGCAGAAGTGCGAAAAATTTGTTGTCTTCTCAACCATTTCTTAGCTTCAAACACCCATATCTCGCGAACGGATTGACGTAACCCAAAAATTCCTGTTGCATCTGAAAGTAGAAACTCGCCCGATTACAACGGTATGTTTTTTTCCCTAGGCCATTCTGGTTAAGCGTTTGGAACAGCAGAATTGCGAAAAATTTTTTGCCTTCTCAACCATTTCTTGTCTTCAAACTCCCATATCTCGCGAACGGATTGACCTAACCCAAAAATTCCTATTGCATCTGAAAGTAGAAACTCGCCCGACTACAGCGGTATGTGTATTTTTTCCCTAGGGCATTCAGGTTAAGCGTTTGGATCAGCGGAATTGCGAAAAATTGTATGCCTTCTCAACCATTTCTTGGCTTCAAACTCCCATATCTCGCGAACGGATTGACCTAACCCAAAAATTCCTATTGCATCTGAAAGTAGAAACTCGCCCGACTACAGCGGTATGTGTATTTTTTCCCTAGCCCATTCTGGTTAAGCGTTTGGAGCAGCAGAATTGCGAAAAATTTTTCGCCTTCTCAACCATTTCTTAGCTTCAAAGTCCCATATCTCGCGAACGGATTGACCAAACCCAAAAATTCCTGCTGCGTCTGAAAGTAGAAATTCGCCCGATTACAACGGTATGCGTATTTTTTCACTAGGCCATTCTGGTTAAGCGTTTGGAGCAGCAGAAGTGCGAAAAATTTTTTGCCTTCTCAACCATTTCTTGTCTTCAAACTCCCATATCTCGCGATCGGATTGACCTAACCCAAAAATTCCTATTGCATCTGAAAGTAGAAACTCGCCCGATTACAACGGTATGTGTATTTTTTCCCTGGGCCATTCTGGTTAAGCGTTTGAAGCAGCAGAAGTGCGAAAAATTTGTTGTCTTCTCAACCATTTCTTAGCTTCAAACTCCCATATCTCGCGAACGGATTGACGTAACCCAAAAATTCCTGTTGCATCTGAAAGTAGAAACTCGCCCGGTTACATCGGTATGTGTATGTTTTCCCGAGGCCATTCTGGTTAAGCGTTTGGAGCAGCAGAAGTGCGAAAAATTTGTTGTCTTCTCAACCTTTTCTTAGCTTCAAACTCCCATATCTCGCGAACAGATTGACGTAACCCAAAAATTCCTGTTGCATCTGAAAGTAGAAACTCGCCCGATTACAACGGTATGTGTATTTTTTCCCTAGGCCATTCTGGTTAAGCGTTCGGAGCATCAGAATTGCGAAAAATTTTTTGCCTTCTCAACCATTTCTTGTCTTCAAACTCCCATATCTCGCGAACGGATTGACCTAACCCAAAAATTCCTATTGCATCTGAAAGTAGAAACTCGCCCGATTACAACGGTATGTGTATTTTTTCCCTAGGAAATTCTGGTTAAGCGTTTGGAGCAGCAGAATTGCGAAAAATTTTTTGCCTTCTCAACCATTTCTTGGCTTCAAACTCCCATATCTCGCGAACGGATTGACCTAACCCAAAAATTCCTGTTGCGTCTGAAAGTAGAAACTCTCCCGATTACGACGGTATGTGTATTTTTTCCCTAGTCCATTCTGGTAAAGCGTTTGGAGCAGCAGAATTGTGAAAAATTTTTTGCCTTCTCTACCATTTCTTGGCTTCAAACTCCCATATCTCGCGAACGGATTGAACTAACCCAAAAATTCCTATTGCATCTGAAAGTAGAAACTCGCCCGATTACAACCGTATGTGTATTTTTTCCCTAGGCCATTCTGGTTAAGCGTTTGGAGCAGCAGAATTGCGAAAAATTTTTTGCCTTCTCAACCATTTCTTGGCTTCAAACTCCCATATCTCGCGAACGGATTGACCTAACCCAAAAATTCCTGTTGCGTCTGAAAGTAGAAACTCGCCCGGTTACAACGGTATGTTTATGTTTTCCCTAGGCCATTCTGGTTAAGCGTTTGGAGCAGCAGAAGTGCGAAAAATTTGTTGTCTTCTCAACCATTTCTTAGCTTCAAACACCCATATCTCGCGAACGGATTGACGTAACCCAAAAATTCCTGTTGCATCTGAAAGTAGAAACTCGCCCGATTACAACGGTATGTTTTTTTCCCTAGGCCATTCTGGTTAAGCGTTTGGAACAGCAGAATTGCGAAAAATTTTTTGCCTTCTCAACCATTTCTTGTCTTCAAACTCCCATATCTCGCGAACGGATTGACCTAACCCAAAAATTCCTATTGCATCTGAAAGTAGAAACTCGCCCGACTACAGCGGTATGTGTATTTTTTCCCTAGGGCATTCAGGTTAAGCGTTTGGATCAGCGGAATTGCGAAAAATTGTATGCCTTCTCAACCATTTCTTGGCTTCAAACTCCCATATCTCGCGAACGGATTGACCTAACCCAAAAATTCCTATTGCATCTGAAAGTAGAAACTCGCCCGACTACAGCGGTATGTGTATTTTTTCCCTAGCCCATTCTGGTTAAGCGTTTGGAGCAGCAGAATTGCGAAAAATTTTTCGCCTTCTCATCCATTTCTTAGCTTCAAAGTCCCATATCTCGCGAACGGATTGACCAAACCCAAAAATTCCTGCTGCGTCTGAAAGTAGAAATTCGCCCGATTACAACGGTATGCGTATTTTTTCACTAGGCCATTCTGGTTAAGCGTTTGGAGCAGCAGAAGTGCGAAAAATTTTTTGCCTTCTCAACCATTTCTTGGCTTCAAACTCCCATATCTCGCGAACGGATTGACCTAACCCAAAAATTCCTGTTGCATCTGAAAGTAGAAACTCGCCCGATTACAACGGTATGTGTATTTTTTCCCTAGGCCTTTCTGGTTAAGCGTTCGGAGCAGCAGAATTGCGAAAAATTTTTTGCCTTCTCATCCATTTCTTGTCTTCAAACTCCCATATCTCGCGATCGGATTGACCTAACCCAAAAATTCCTATTGCATCTGAAAGTAGAAACTCGCCCGATTACAACGGTATGTGTATTTTTTCCCTAGGCCATTCTGGTTAAGCGTTTGGAGCAGCAGAATTGCGAAAAGTTTTTTGCCTTCTCAACCATTTCTTGTCTTCAAACTCCCATATCTCGCGAACGGATTGACCTAACCCAAAAATTCCTATTGCATCTGAAAGTAGAAACTCGCCCGACTACAGCGGTATGTGTATTTTTTCCCTAGGGCATTCTGGTTAAGCGTTTGGATCAGCGGAATTGCGAAAAATTGTATGCCTTCTCAACCATTTCTTGGCTTCAAACTCCCATATCTCGCGAACGGATAGACCTAACCCAAAAATTCCTGTTGCGAGTGAAAGTAGAAACTCGCCCGATTACAACGGTATGCGTATTTTTTCACTAGGCCATTCTGGATAAGCGTTTGGAGCAGCAGAATTGCGAAAAATTTTTCGCCTTCTCAACCATTTCCTAGCTTCAAAGTCCCATATCTCGCGAACGGATTGACCAAACCCAAAAATTCCTGCTGCGTCTGAAAGTAGAAATTCGCCCGATTACAACGGTATGCGTATTTTTTCACTAGGCCATTCTGGTTAAGCGTTTGGAGCAGCAGAAATGCGAAAAATTTTTTGCCTTCTCAACCATTTCTTGGCTTCAACCTCCCATATCTCGCGAACGGATTGACCTAACCCAAAAATTCCTGTTGCATCTGAAAGTAGAAACTCGCCCGATTACAACGGTATGTGTATTTTTTCCCTAGGCCATTCTGGTTAAGCGTTCGGAGCAGCAGAATTGCGAAAAATTTTTTGCCTTCTCAACAATTTCTTGTCTTCAAACTCCCATATCTCGCGATCGGATTGACCTAACCCAAAAATTCCTATTGCATCTGAAAGTAGAAACTCGCCCGATTACAACGGTATGTGTATTTTTTCCCTGGGCCATTCTGGTTAAGCGTTTGAAGCAGCAGAAGTGCGAAAAATTTGTTGTCTTCTCAACCATTTCTTAGCTTCAAACTCCCATATCTCGCGAACGGATTGACGTAACCCAAAAATTCCTGTTGCATCTGAAAGTAGAAACTCGCCCGGTTACATCGGTATGTGTATGTTTTCCCGAGGCCATTCTGGTTAAGCGTTTGGAGCAGCAGAAGTGCGAAAAATTTTTTGTCTTCTCAACCTTTTCTTAGCTTCAAACTCCCATATCTCGCGAACAGATTGACGTAACCCAAAAATTCCTGTTGCATCTGAAAGTAGAAACTCGCCCGATTACAACGGTATGTGTATTTTTTCCCTAGGCCATTCTGGTTAAGCGTTCGGAGCATCAGAATTGCGAAAAATTTTTTGCCTTCTCAACCATTTCTTGTCTTCAAACTCCCATATCTCGCGAACGGATTGACCTAACCCAAAAATTCCTATTGCATCTGAAAGTAGAAACTCGCCCGATTACAACGGTATGTGTATTTTTTCCCTAGGCCATTCTGGTTAAGCGTTTAGAACAGCAGAATTGCGAAAAATTTTTTTCCTTCTCAACCATTTCTTGGCTTCAAACTCCCATATCTCGCGAACGGATTGACCTAGCCCAAAAATTCCTATTGCATCTGAAAGTATAAACTCGCCCGATTACAACGGTATGTGTATTTTTTCCCTAGGCCATTCTGGTTAAGCGTTTGGAGCAGCAGAATTGCGAAAAGTTTTTTGCCTTCTCAACCATTTCTTGTCTTCAAACTCCCATATCTCGCGAACGGATTGACCTAACCCAAAAATTCTTATTGCATCTGAAAGTAGAAACTCGCCCGACTACAGCGGTATGTGTATTTTTTCCCTAGGGCATTCTGGTTAAGCGTTTGGATCAGCGGAATTGCGAAAAATTGTATGCCTTCTCAACCATTTCTTGGCTTCAAACTCCCATATCTCGCGAACGGATAGACCTAACCCAAAAATTCCTGTTGCGTGTGAAAGTAGAAACTCGCCCGATTACAACGGTATGTGTATTTTTTCCCTAGTCCATTCTGGTTAAGCGTTTGGAGCAGCAGAATTGCGAAAAATTTGTTGTCTTCTCAACCATTTCTTAGCTTCAAAGTACCATATCTCGCGAACGGATTGACCAAACCCAAAAATTGCTGTTGCATCTGAAAGTAGAAACTCGCCCGATTACAACGGTATGTGTATTTTTTCCCTAGCCCATTCTGGTTAAGGGTTTGGAGCAGCAGAATTGCGAAAAATTTTTTGCCTTCTCAACCATTTCTTAGCTTCAAACTCCCATATCTCGCGAACGGATTGACGTAACCCAAAAATTCCTGTTGCATCTGAAAGTAGAAACTCGCCCGATTACAACGGTATGTTTTTTTCCCTAGGCCATTCTGGTTAAGCGTTTGGAACAGCAGAATTGCGAAAAATTTTTTGCCTTCTCAACCATTTCTTGGCTTCAAACTCCCATATCTCGCGAACGGATTGACCTAACCCAAAAATTCCTGTTGCATCTGAAAGTAGAAACTCGCCCGATTACAACGGTATGTGTATTTTTTCCCTAGGCCTTTCTGGTTAAGCGTTCGGAGCAGCAGAATTGCGAAAAATTTTTGGCTTCTCATCCATTTCTTGTCTTCAAACTCCCATATCTCGCGATCGGATTGACCTAACCCAAAAATTCCTATTGCATCTGAAAGTAGAAACTCGCCCGACTACAACGGTATGCGTATTTTTTCACTAGGCCATTCTGGTTAAGCGTTTGGAGCAGCAGAAGTGCGAAAAATTTTTTGCCTTCTCAACCATTTCTTGGCTTCAAACTCCCATATCTCGCGAACGGATTGACCTAACCCAAAAATTCCTGTTTCATCTGAAAGTAGAAACTCGCCCGATTACAACGGTATGTGTATTTTTTCCCTAGGCCTTTCTGGTTAAGCGTTCGGAGCATCAGAATTGCGAAAAATTTTTTGCCTTCTCAACCATTTCTTGTCTTCAAACTCCCATATCTCGCGAACGGATTGACCTAACCCAAAAATTCCTATTGCATCTGAAAGTAGAAACTCGCCCGATTACAACGGTATGTGTATTTTTTCCCTAGGCCATTCTGGTTAAGCGTTTAGAACAGCAGAATTGCGAAAAATTTTTTTCCTTCTCAACCATTTCTTGGCTTCAAACTCCCATATCTCGCGAACGGATTGACCTAGCCCAAAAATTCCTATTGCATCTGAAAGTATAAACTCGCCCGATTACAACGGTATGTGTATTTTTTCCCTAGGCCATTCTGGTTAAGCGTTTGGAGCAGCAGAATTGCGAAAAGTTTTTTGCCTTCTCAACCATTTCTTGTCTTCAAACTCCCATATCTCGCGAACGGATTGACCTAACCCAAAAATTCCTATTGCATCTGAAAGTAGAAACTCGCCCGACTACAGCGGTATGTGTATTTTTTCCCTAGGGCATTCTGGTTAAGCGTTTGGATCAGCGGAATTGCGAAAAATTGTATGCCTTCTCAACCATTTCTTGGCTTCAAACTCCCATATCTCGCGAACGGATAGACCTAACCCAAAAATTCCTGTTGCGTGTGAAAGTAGAAACTCGCCCGATTACAACGGTATGTGTATTTTTTCCCTAGTCCATTCTGGTTAAGCGTTTGGAGCAGCAGAATTGCGAAAAATTTGTTGTCTTCTCAACCATTTCTTAGCTTCAAAGTACCATATCTCGCGAACGGATTGACCAAACACAAAAATTGCTGTTGCATCTGAAAGTAGAAACTCGCCCGATTACAACGGTATGTGTATTTTTTCCCTAGCCCATTCTGGTTAAGGGTTTGGAGCAGCAGAATTGCGAAAAATTTTTTGCCTTCTCAACCATTTCTTAGCTTCAAACTCCCATATCTCGCGAACGGATTGACGTAACCCAAAAATTCCTGTTGCATCTGAAAGTAGAAACTCGCCCGATTACAACGGTATGTTTTTTTCCCTAGGCCATTCTGGTTAAGCGTTTGGAACAGCAGAATTGCGAAAAATTTTTTGCCTTCTCAACCATTTCTTGTCTTCAAACTCCCATATCTCGCGAACGGATTGACCTAACCCAAAAATTCCTATTGCATCTGAAAGTAGAAACTCGCCCGACTACAGCGGTATGTGTATTTTTTCCCTAGGGCATTCAGGTTAAGCGTTTGGATCAGCGGAATTGCGAAAAAATTGTATGCCTTCTCAACCATTTCTTGGCTTCAAACTCCCATATCTCGCGAACGGATTGACCTAACCCAAAAATTCCTATTGCATCTGAAAGTAGAAACTCGCCCGACTACAGCGGTATGTGTATTTTTTCCCTAGGCCATTCTGGTTAAGCGTTTGGAGCAGCGGAATTGCGAAAAATTGTATGCCTTCTCAACCATTTCTTGGCTTCAAACTCCCATATCTCGCGAACGGATTGACCTAACCCAAAAATTCCTATTGCATCTGAAAGTAGAAACTCGCCCGACTACAACGGTATGCGTATTTTTTCACTAGGCCATTCTGGTTAAGCGTTTGGAGCAGCAGAAGTGCGAAAAATTTTTTGCCTTCTCAACCATTTCTTGGCTTCAAACTCCCATATCTCGCGAACGGATTGACCTAACCCAAAAATTCCTGTTGCATCTGAAAGTAGAAACTCGCCCGATTACAACGGTATGTGTATTTTTTCCCTAGGCCTTTCTGGTTAAGCGTTCGGAGCAGCAGAATTGCGAAAAATTTTTTGCCTTCTCATCCATTTCTTGTCTTCAAACTCCCATATCTCGCGATCGGATTGACCTAACCCAAAAATTCCTATTGCATCTGAAAGTAGAAACTCGCCCGATTACAACGGTATGTGTATTTTTTCCCTAGGCCATTCTGGTTAAGCGTTTGGAGCAGCAGAATTGCGAAAAGTTTTTTGCCTTCTCAACCATTTCTTGTCTTCAAACTCCCATATCTCGCGAACGGATTGACCTAACCCAAAAATTCCTATTGCATCTGAAAGTAGAAACTCGCCCGACTACAGCGGTATGTGTATTTTTTCCCTAGGGCATTCTGGTTAAGCGTTTGGATCAGCGGAATTGCGAAAAATTGTATGCCTTCTCAACCATTTCTTGGCTTCAAACTCCCATACCTCGCGAACGGATAGACCTAACCCAAAAATTCCTGTTGCGTGTGAAAGTAGAAACTCGCCCGATTACAACGGTATGCGTATTTTTTCACTAGGCCATTCTGGTTAAGCGTTTGGAGCAGCAGAATTGCGAAAAATTTTTCGCCTTCTCAACCATTTCCTAGCTTCAAAGTCCCATATCTCGCGAACGGATTGACCAAACCCAAAAATTCCTGCTGCGTCTGAAAGTAGAAATTCGCCCGATTACAACAGTATGTGTATTTTTTCACTAGGCCATTCTGGTTAAGCGTTCGGAGCAGCAGAATTGCGAAAAATTTTTTGCCTTCTCAACCATTTCTTGTCTTCAAACTCCCATATCTCGCGATCGGATTGACCTAACCCAAAAATTCCTATTGCATCTGAAAGTAGAAACTCGCCCGATTACAACGGTATGTGTATTTTTTCCCTGGGCCATTCTGGTTAAGCGTTTGAAGCAGCAGAAGTGCGAAAAATTTGTTGTCTTCTCAACCATTTCTTAGCTTCAAACTCCCATATCTCGCGAACGGATTGACGTAACCCAAAAATTCCTGTTGCATCTGAAAGTAGAAACTCGCCCGGTTACATCGGTATGTGTATGTTTTCCCGAGGCCATTCTGGTTAAGCGTTTGGAGCAGCAGAAGTGCGAAAAATTTGTTGTCTTCTCAACCTTTTCTTAGCTTCAAACTCCCATATCTCGCGAACAGATTGACGTAACCCAAAAATTCCTGTTGCATCTGAAAGTAGAAACTCGCCCGATTACAACGGTATGTGTATTTTTTCCCTAGGCCATTCTGGTTAAGCGTTCGGAGCATCAGAATTGCGAAAAATTTTTTGCCTTCTCAACCATTTCTTGTCTTCAAACTCCCATATCTCGCGAACGGATTGACCTAACCCAAAAATTCCTATTGCATCTGAAAGTAGAAACTCGCCCGATTACAACGGTATGTGTATTTTTTCCCTAGGAAATTCTGGTTAAGCGTTTGGAGCAGCAGAATTGCGAAAAATTTTTTGCCTTCTCAACCATTTCTTGGCTTCAAACTCCCATATCTCGCGAACGGATTGACCTAACCCAAAAATTCCTGTTGCATCTGAAAGTAGAAACTCGCCCGACTACAGCGGTATGTGTATTTTTTCCCTAGGGCATTCAGGTTAAGCGTTTGGATCAGCGGAATTGCGAAAAAATTGTATGCCTTCTCAACCATTTCTTGGCTTCAAACTCCCATATCTCGCGAACGGATTGACCTAACCCAAAAATTCCTATTGCATCTGAAAGTAGAAACTCGCCCGACTACAGCGGTATGTGTATTTTTTCCCTAGGCCATTCTGGTTAAGCGTTTGGAGCAGCGGAATTGCGAAAAATTGTATGCCTTCTCAACCATTTCTTGGCTTCAAACTCCCATATCTCGCGAACGGATTGACCTAACCCAAAAATTCCTATTGCATCTGAAAGTAGAAACTCGCCCGACTACAACGGTATGCGTATTTTTTCACTAGGCCATTCTGGTTAAGCGTTTGGAGCAGCAGAAGTGCGAAAAATTTTTTGCCTTCTCAACCATTTCTTGGCTTCAAACTCCCATATCTCGCGAACGGATTGACCTAACCCAAAAATTCCTGTTGCATCTGAAAGTAGAAACTCGCCCGATTACAACGGTATGTGTATTTTTTCCCTAGGCCTTTCTGGTTAAGCGTTCGGAGCAGCAGAATTGCGAAAAATTTTTTGCCTTCTCATCCATTTCTTGTCTTCAAACTCCCATATCTCGCGATCGGATTGACCTAACCCAAAAATTCCTATTGCATCTGAAAGTAGAAACTCGCCCGATTACAACGGTATGTGTATTTTTTCCCTAGGCCATTCTGGTTAAGCGTTTGGAGCAGCAGAATTGCGAAAAGTTTTTTGCCTTCTCAACCATTTCTTGTCTTCAAACTCCCATATCTCGCGAACGGATTGACCTAACCCAAAAATTCCTATTGCATCTGAAAGTAGAAACTCGCCCGACTACAGCGGTATGTGTATTTTTTCCCTAGGGCATTCTGGTTAAGCGTTTGGATCAGCGGAATTGCGAAAAATTGTATGCCTTCTCAACCATTTCTTGGCTTCAAACTCCCATACCTCGCGAACGGATAGACCTAACCCAAAAATTCCTGTTGCGTGTGAAAGTAGAAACTCGCCCGATTACAACGGTATGCGTATTTTTTCACTAGGCCATTCTGGTTAAGCGTTTGGAGCAGCAGAATTGCGAAAAATTTTTCGCCTTCTCAACCATTTCCTAGCTTCAAAGTCCCATATCTCGCGAACGGATTGACCAAACCCAAAAATTCCTGCTGCGTCTGAAAGTAGAAATTCGCCCGATTACAACAGTATGTGTATTTTTTCACTAGGCCATTCTGGTTAAGCGTTCGGAGCAGCAGAATTGCGAAAAATTTTTTGCCTTCTCAACCATTTCTTGTCTTCAAACTCCCATATCTCGCGATCGGATTGACCTAACCCAAAAATTCCTATTGCATCTGAAAGTAGAAACTCGCCCGATTACAACGGTATGTGTATTTTTTCCCTGGGCCATTCTGGTTAAGCGTTTGAAGCAGCAGAAGTGCGAAAAATTTGTTGTCTTCTCAACCATTTCTTAGCTTCAAACTCCCATATCTCGCGAACGGATTGACGTAACCCAAAAATTCCTGTTGCATCTGAAAGTAGAAACTCGCCCGGTTACATCGGTATGTGTATGTTTTCCCGAGGCCATTCTGGTTAAGCGTTTGGAGCAGCAGAAGTGCGAAAAATTTGTTGTCTTCTCAACCTTTTCTTAGCTTCAAACTCCCATATCTCGCGAACAGATTGACGTAACCCAAAAATTCCTGTTGCATCTGAAAGTAGAAACTCGCCCGATTACAACGGTATGTGTATTTTTTCCCTAGGCCATTCTGGTTAAGCGTTCGGAGCATCAGAATTGCGAAAAATTTTTTGCCTTCTCAACCATTTCTTGTCTTCAAACTCCCATATCTCGCGAACGGATTGACCTAACCCAAAAATTCCTATTGCATCTGAAAGTAGAAACTCGCCCGATTACAACGGTATGTGTATTTTTTCCCTAGGAAATTCTGGTTAAGCGTTTGGAGCAGCAGAATTGCGAAAAATTTTTTGCCTTCTCAACCATTTCTTGGCTTCAAACTCCCATATCTCGCGAACGGATTGACCTAACCCAAAAATTCCTGTTGCGTCTGAAATTAGAAACTCGCCCGATTACGACGGTATGTGTATTTTTTCCCTAGTCCATTCTGGTTAAGCGTTTGGAGCAGCAGAAGTGCGAAAAATTTGTTGTCTTCTCAACCATTTCTTGTCTTCAAACTCCCATATCTCGCGATCGGATTGACCTAACCCAAAAATTCCTATTGCATCTGAAAGTAGAAACTCGCCCGATTACAACGGTATGTGTATTTTTTCCCTGGGCCATTCTGGTTAAGCGTTTGAAGCAGCAGAAGTGCGAAAAATTTGTTGTCTTCTCAACCATTTCTTAGCTTCAAACTCCCATATCTCGCGAACGGATTGACCTAACCCAAAAATTCCTGTTGCGTCTGAAATTAGAAACTCGCCCGATTACGACGGTATGTGTATTTTTTCCCTAGTCCATTCTGGTTAAGCGTTTGGAGCAGCAGAAGTGCGAAAAATTTGTTGTCTTCTCAACCATTTCTTGTCTTCAAACTCCCATATCTCGCGATCGGATTGACCTAACCCAAAAATTCCTATTGCATCTGAAAGTAGAAACTCGCCCGATTACAACGGTATGTGTATTTTTTCCCTAGGCCATTCTGGTTAAGCGTTCGGAGCATCAGAATTGCGAAAAATTTTTTGCCTTCTCAACCATTTCTTGTCTTCAAACTCCCATATCTCGCGAACGGATTGACCTAACCCAAAAATTCCTATTGCATCTGAAAGTAGAAACTCGCCCGATTACAACGGTATGTGTATTTTTTCCCTAGGCCATTCTGGTTAAGCGTTTAGAACAGCAGAATTGCGAAAAATTTTTTTCCTTCTCAACCATTTCTTGGCTTCAAACTCCCATATCTCGCGAACGGATTGACCTAGCCCAAAAATTCCTATTGCATCTGAAAGTATAAACTCGCCCGATTACAACGGTATGTGTATTTTTTCCCTAGGCCATTCTGGTTAAGCGTTTGGAGCAGCAGAATTGCGAAAAGTTTTTTGCCTTCTCAACCATTTCTTGTCTTCAAACTCCCATATCTCGCGAACGGATTGACCTAACCCAAAAATTCCTATTGCATCTGAAAGTAGAAACTCGCCCGACTACAGCGGTATGTGTATTTTTTCCCTAGGGCATTCTGGTTAAGCGTTTGGATCAGCGGAATTGCGAAAAATTGTATGCCTTCTCAACCATTTCTTGGCTTCAAACTCCCATATCTCGCGAACGGATAGACCTAACCCAAAAATTCCTGTTGCGTGTGAAAGTAGAAACTCGCCCGATTACAACGGTATGTGTATTTTTTCCCTAGTCCATTCTGGTTAAGCGTTTGGAGCAGCAGAATTGCGAAAAATTTGTTGTCTTCTCAACCATTTCTTAGCTTCAAAGTACCATATCTCGCGAACGGATTGACCAAACCCAAAAATTGCTGTTGCATCTGAAAGTAGAAACTCGCCCGATTACAACGGTATGTGTATTTTTTCCCTAGCCCATTCTGGTTAAGGGTTTGGAGCAGCAGAATTGCGAAAAATTTGTTGCCTTCTCAACCATTTCTTAGCTTCAAACTCCCATATCTCGCGAACGGATTGACGTAACCCAAAAATTCCTGTTGCATCTGAAAGTAGAAACTCGCCCGATTACAACGGTATGTTTTTTTCCCTAGGCCATTCTGGTTAAGCGTTTGGAACAGCAGAATTGCGAAAAATTTTTTGCCTTCTCAACCATTTCTTGTCTTCAAACTCCCATATCTCGCGAACGGATTGACCTAACCCAAAAATTCCTATTGCATCTGAAAGTAGAAACTCGCCCGACTACAGCGGTATGTGTATTTTTTCCCTAGGGCATTCAGGTTAAGCGTTTGGATCAGCGGAATTGCGAAAAAATTGTATGCCTTCTCAACCATTTCTTGGCTTCAAACTCCCATATCTCGCGAACGGATTGACCTAACCCAAAAATTCCTATTGCATCTGAAAGTAGAAACTCGCCCGACTACAGCGGTATGTGTATTTTTTCCCTAGGCCATTCTGGTTAAGCGTTTGGAGCAGCGGAATTGCGAAAAATTGTATGCCTTCTCAACCATTTCTTGGCTTCAAACTCCCATATCTCGCGAACGGATTGACCTAACCCAAAAATTCCTATTGCATCTGAAAGTAGAAACTCGCCCGACTACAACGGTATGCGTATTTTTTCACTAGGCCATTCTGGTTAAGCGTTTGGAGCAGCAGAAGTGCGAAAAATTTTTTGCCTTCTCAACCATTTCTTGGCTTCAAACTCCCATATCTCGCGAACGGATTGACCTAACCCAAAAATTCCTGTTGCATCTGAAAGTAGAAACTCGCCCGATTACAACAGTATGTGTATTTTTTCCCTAGGCCTTTCTGGTTAAGCGTTCGGAGCAGCAGAATTGCGAAAAATTTTTTGCCTTCTCATCCATTTCTTGTCTTCAAACTCCCATATCTCGCGATCGGATTGACCTAACCCAAAAATTCCTATTGCATCTGAAAGTAGAAACTCGCCCGACTACAGCGGTATGTGTATTTTTTCCCTAGGCCATTCTGGTTAAGCGTTTGGAGCAGCGGAATTGCGAAAAATTGTATGCCTTCTCAACCATTTCTTGGCTTCAAACTCCCATATCTCGCGAACGGATTGACCTAACCCAAAAATTCCTATTGCATCTGAAAGTAGAAACTCGCCCGACTACAACGGTATGCGTATTTTTTCACTAGGCCATTCTGGTTAAGCGTTTGGAGCAGCAGAAGTGCGAAAAATTTTTTGCCTTCTCAACCATTTCTTGGCTTCAAACTCCCATATCTCGCGAACGGATTGACCTAACCCAAAAATTCCTGTTGCATCTGAAAGTAGAAACTCGCCCGATTACAACAGTATGTGTATTTTTTCCCTAGGCCTTTCTGGTTAAGCGTTCGGAGCAGCAGAATTGCGAAAAATTTTTTGCCTTCTCATCCATTTCTTGTCTTCAAACTCCCATATCTCGCGATCGGATTGACCTAACCCAAAAATTCCTATTGCATCTGAAAGTAGAAACTCGCCCGATTACAACGGTATGTGTATTTTTTCCCTAGGCCATTCTGGTTAAGCGTTTGGAGCAGCAGAATTGCGAAAAGTTTTTTGCCTTCTCAACCATTTCTTGTCTTCAAACTCCCATATCTCGCGAACGGATTGACCTAACCCAAAAATTCCTATTGCATCTGAAAGTAGAAACTCGCCCGACTACAGCGGTATGTGTATTTTTTCCCTAGGGCATTCTGGTTAAGCGTTTGGATCAGCGGAATTGCGAAAAATTGTATGCCTTCTCAACCATTTCTTGGCTTCAAACTCCCATATCTCGCGAACGGATAGACCTAACCCAAAAATTCCTGTTGCGTGTGAAAGTAGAAACTCGCCCGATTACAACGGTATGCGTATTTTTTCACTAGGCCATTCTGGTTAAGCGTTTGGAGCAGCAGAATTGCGAAAAATTTTTCGCCTTCTCAACCATTTCCTAGCTTCAAAGTCCCATATCTCGCGAACGGATTGACCAAACCCAAAAATTCCTGCTGCGTCTGAAAGTAGAAATTCGCCCGATTACAACGGTATGTGTATTTTTTCACTAGGCCATTCTGGTTAAGCGTTCGGAGCAGCAGAATTGCGAAAAATTTTTTGCCTTCTCAACCATTTCTTGTCTTCAAACTCCCATATCTCGCGATCGGATTGACCTAACCCAAAAATTCCTATTGCATCTGAAAGTAGAAACTCGCCCGATTACAACGGTATGTGTATTTTTTCCCTGGGCCATTCTGGTTAAGCGTTTGAAGCAGCAGAAGTGCGAAAAATTTGTTGTCTTCTCAACCATTTCTTAGCTTCAAACTCCCATATCTCGCGAACGGATTGACGTAACCCAAAAATTCCTGTTGCATCTGAAAGTAGAAACTCGCCCGATTACAACGGTATGTGTATTTTTTCCCTAGGCCATTCTGGTTAAGCGTTCGGAGCATCAGAATTGCGAAAAATTTTTTGCCTTCTCAACCATTTCTTGTCTTCAAACTCCCATATCTCGCGAACGGATTGACCTAACCCAAAAATTCCTATTGCATCTGAAAGTAGAAACTCGCCCGATTACAACGGTATGTGTATTTTTTCCCTAGGAAATTCTGGTTAAGCGTTTGGAGCAGCAGAATTGCGAAAAATTTTTTGCCTTCTCAACCATTTCTTGGCTTCAAACTCCCATATCTCGCGAACGGATTGACCTAACCCAAAAATTCCTATTGCATCTGAAAGTAGAAACTCGCCCGATTACAACGGTATGTGTATTTTTTCCCTAGGAAATTCTGGTTAAGCGTTTGGAGCAGCAGAATTGCGAAAAATTTTTTGCCTTCTCAACCATTTCTTGGCTTCAAACTCCCATATCTCGCGAACGGATTGACCTAACCCAAAAATTCCTGTTGCGTCTGAAAGTAGAAACTCGCCCGATTACGACGGTATGTGTATTTTTTCCCTAGTCCATTCTGGTTAAGCGTTTGGAGCAGCAGAACTGCGAAAAATTTGTTGTCTTCTCAACCTTTTCTTAGCTTCAAACTCCCATATCTCGCGAACAGATTGACGTAACCCAAAAATTCCTGTTGCATCTGAAAGTAGAAACTCGCCCGATTACAACGGTATGTGTATTTTTTCCCTAGGCCATTCTGGTTAAGCGTTCGGAGCATCAGAATTGCGAAAAATTTTTTGCCTTCTCAACCATTTCTTGTCTTCAAACTCCCATATCTCGCGAACGGATTGACCTAACCCAAAAATTCCTATTGCATCTGAAAGTAGAAACTCGCCCGATTACAACGGTATGTGTATTTTTTCCCTAGGAAATTCTGGTTAAGCGTTTGGAGCAGCAGAATTGCGAAAAATTTTTTGCCTTCTCAACCATTTCTTGGCTTCAAACTCCCATATCTCGCGAACGGATTGACCTAACCCAAAAATTCCTGTTGCGTCTGAAAGTAGAAACTCTCCCGATTACGACGGTATGTGTATTTTTTCCCTAGTCCATTCTGGTTAAGCGTTTGGAGCAGCAGAATTGTGAAAAATTTTTTGCCTTCTCTACCATTTCTTGGCTTCAAACTCCCATATCTCGCGAACGGATTGAACTAACCCAAAAATTCCTATTGCATCTGAAAGTAGAAACTCGCCCGATTACAACCGTATGTGTATTTTTTCCCTAGGCCATTCTGGTTAAGCGTTTGGAGCAGCAGAATTGCGAAAAATTTTTTGCCTTCTCAACCATTTCTTGGCTTCAAACTCCCATATCTCGCGAACGGATTGACCTAACCCAAAAATTCCTGTTGCGTCTGAAAGTAGAAACTCGCCCGGTTACAACGGTATGTTTATGTTTTCCCTAGGCCATTCTGGTTAAGCGTTTGGAGCAGCAGAAGTGCGAAAAATTTGTTGTCTTCTCAACCATTTCTTAGCTTCAAACTCCCATATCTCGCGAACGGATTGACGTAACCCAAAAATTCCTGTTGCATCTGAAAGTAGAAACTCGCCCGATTACAACGGTATGTTTTTTTCCCTAGGCCATTCTGGTTAAGCGTTTGGAACAGCAGAATTGCGAAAAATTTTTTGCCTTCTCAACCATTTCTTGTCTTCAAACTCCCATATCTCGCGAACGGATTGACCTAACCCAAAAATTCCTATTGCATCTGAAAGTAGAAACTCGCCCGATTACAACGGTATGTGTATTTTTTCCCTAGGCCATTCTGGTTAAGCGTTCGGAGCAGCAGAATTGCGAAAAATTTTTTGCCTTCTCAACCATTTCTTGTCTTCAAACTCCCATATCTCGCGAAAGGATTGACCTAACCCAAAAATTCCTATTGCATCTGAAAGTAGAAACTCGCCCGATTACAACGGTATGTGTATTTTTTCCCTAGGCCATTCTGGTTAAGCGTTTGGAGCAGCAGAATTGCGAAAAATTTTTTGCCTTCTCAACCATTTCTTGGCTTCAAACTCCCATATCTCGCGAACGGATTGACCTAACCCAAAAATTCCTGTTGCGTCTGAAAGTAGAAACTCGCCCGGTTACAACGGTATGTGTATGTTTTCCCTAGGCCATTCTGGTTAAGCGTTTGGAACAGCAGAATTGCGAAAAATTTTTTGCCTCCTCAACCATTTCTTGTCTTCAAACTCCCATATCTCGCGAACGGATTGACCTAACCCAAAAATTCCTATTGCATCTGAAAGTAGAAACTCGCCCGATTACAACGGTATGAGTGTTTTTTCCCTAGGCCATTCTGGTTAAGCGTTCGGAGCAGCAGAATTGCGAAAAATTTTTTGCCTTCTCAACCATTTCTTGTCTTCAAACTCCCATATCTCGCGAACGGATTGACCTAACCCAAAAATTACTGTTGCGCCTGAAAGTAGAAACTCGCCAGGTTACAACGGTATGTGTATTTTTTCCCTAGGCCATTCTGGTTAAGCGTTTGGAGCAGCAGAAGTGCGAAAAATTTGTTGCCTTCTCTACCATTTCTAGGCTTCAAACTCCCATATCTCGCGAACGGATTGACCTAACCCAAAAATTCCTATTGCATCTGAAAGTAGAAACTCGCCCGATTACAACGGTATGTGTATTTTTTTCCTAGGCCATTCTGGATAAGCATTTGGAGCAGCAGAATTGCGAAAAATTTTTTGCTTTCTCAACCATTTCTTGGCTTCAAACTCCCATATCTCGCGAACGGATTGACCTAACCCAAAAATTCCTGTTGCGTCTGAAAGTAGAAACTCGCCCGATTACAACGCTATGTGTATTTTTTCCCTAGGCCATTCTGGTTAAGCGTTTGGAGCAGCAGAAGTGCGAAAAATTTGTTGTCTTCTCAACCATTTCTTGTCTTCAAACTCCCATATCTCGCGAACGGATTGACCTAACCCAAAAATTCCTATTGCATCTGAAAGCAGAAACTCGCCCGATTACAACGGTATGTGTATTTTTTCCATAGGCCATTCTGGTTAAGCGTTTGGAGCAGCAGAATTGTGAAAAATCTTTTGCCTTCTCTACCATTTCTTGGCTTCAAACTCCCATATCTCGCGAACGGATTGACCTAACCCGAAAATTCCTATTGCATCTGAAAGTAGAAACTCGCCCGATTACAACGGTATGTGTATTTTTTTCCTAGGCCATTCTGGTTAAGCGTTTGGAGCAGCAGAAGTGCGAAAAATTCGTTGCCTTCTCAAACATTTCTTGGATTCAAACTCCCATATCTCGCGAACGGATTGACCTGACCCAAAAATTCCTGTTGCGTCTGAAAGTAGAAACTCGCCTGATTACAACGGTATGTGTATTTTTTCCCTAGGCCATTCTGGTTAAGCGTTTGGAGCAGCAGAATTGCAAAAAAATTTTTTGCCTTCTCAACCATTTCTTGTCTTCAAACTCCCATATCTCGCGAACGGATTGACTTAACCCAAAAATTCCTATTGCATCTGAAAGTAGAAACTCGCCCGATTACAACGGTATGTGTATTTTTTCCCTAGGCCATTCTGGTTAAGCGTTTGGAGCAGCAGAATTGCGAAAAATTTTTTGCCTTCTCAACCATTTCTTGGCTTCAAACTCCCATATCTCGCGAACGGATTGACCTAACCCAAAAATTCCTGTTGCGTCTGAAAGTAGAAACTCGCCCGGTTACAACGGTATGTGTATTTTTTCCCTAGGCCATTCTGGTTAAGCGTTTGGAGCAGCAGAATTGCGAAAAATTTTTTGCCTTCTCAACCATTTCTTGGCTTCAAACTCCCATATCTCGCGAACGGATTGACCTAACCCAAAAATTCCTGTTGCGTCTGAAAGTAGAAACTCGCCCGGTTACAACGGTATGTGTATTTTTTCCCTAGGCCATTCTGGTTAAGCGTTTGGAGCAGCAGAACTGCGAAAAATTTGTTGCCTTCTCAACCATTTCTTGTCTTCAAACTCCCATATCTCGCGAACGGATTGACCTAACCCAAAAATTGCTGTTGCGTCTGAAAGTAGAAACTCGCCCGATTACAACGGTATGTGTATTTTTTCCCTAGGCCATTCTGGTTAAGCGTTTGGAGCAGCAGAATTGCGAAAAATTTTTTGCCTTCTCAACCATTTCTTGGCTTCAAACTCCCATATCTCGCGAACGGATTGACCTAACCCAAAAATTCCTGTTGCGTCTGAAAGTAGAAACTCGCCCGGTTACAACGGTATGTGTATGTTTTCCCTAGGCCATTCTGGTTAAGCGTTTGGAGCAGCAGAAGTGCGAAAAATTTGTTGTCTTCTCAACCATTTCTTGTCTTCAAACTCCCGTATCTCGCGAACGGATTGACCTAACCCAAAAATTCCTGTTGCATCTGAAAGTAGAAACTCGCCCGATTACAACGGTATGTTTTTTTCCCTAGGCCATTCTGGTTAAGCGTTTGGAACAGCAGAATTGCGAAAAATTTTTTGCCTTCTCAACCATTTCTTGTCTTCAAACTCCCGTATCTCGCGAACGGATTGACCTAACCCAAAAATTCCTTTTGCATCTGAAAGTAGAAACTCGCCCGATTACAACGGTATGTGTATTTTTTCCCTAGGCCATTCTGGTTAAGCGTTCGGAGCAGCAGAATTGCGAAAAATTTTTTGCCTTCTCAACCATTTCTTGTCTTCAAACTCCCATATCTCGCGAAAGGATTGACTTAACCCAAAAATTCCTATTGCATCTGAAAGTAGAAACTCGCCCGATTACAACGGTATGTGTATTTTTTCCCTAGGAAATTCTGGTTAAGCGTTTGGAGCAGCAGAATTGCGAAAAATTTTTTGCCTTCTCAACCATTTCTTGGCTTCAAACTCCCATATCTCGCGAACGGATTGACCTAACCCAAAAATTCCTATTGCATCTGAAAGTAGAAACTCGCCCGATTACAACGGTATGTGTATTTTTTCCCTAGGAAATTCTGGTTAAGCGTTTGGAGCAGCAGAATTGCGAAAAATTTTTTGCCTTCTCAACCATTTCTTGGCTTCAAACTCCCATATCTCGCGAACGGATTGACCTAACCCAAAAATTCCTGTTGCGTCTGAAAGTAGAAACTCGCCCGATTACGACGGTATGTGTATTTTTTCCCTAGTCCATTCTGGTTAAGCGTTTGGAGCAGCAGAAGTGCGAAAAATTTGTTGTCTTCTCAACCTTTTCTTAGCTTCAAACTCCCATATCTCGCGAACAGATTGACGTAACCCAAAAATTCCTGTTGCATCTGAAAGTAGAAACTCGCCCGATTACAACGGTATGTGTATTTTTTCCCTAGGCCATTCTGGTTAAGCGTTCGGAGCATCAGAATTGCGAAAAATTTTTTGCCTTCTCAACCATTTCTTGTCTTCAAACTCCCATATCTCGCGAACGGATTGACCTAACCCAAAAATTCCTATTGCATCTGAAAGTAGAAACTCGCCCGATTACAACGGTATGTGTATTTTTTCCCTAGGAAATTCTGGTTAAGCGTTTGGAGCAGCAGAATTGCGAAAAATTTTTTGCCTTCTCAACCATTTCTTGGCTTCAAACTCCCATATCTCGCGAACGGATTGACCTAACCCAAAAATTCCTGTTGCGTCTGAAAGTAGAAACTCTCCCGATTACGACGGTATGTGTATTTTTTCCCTAGTCCATTCTGGTTAAGCGTTTGGAGCAGCAGAATTGTGAAAAATTTTTTGCCTTCTCTACCATTTCTTGGCTTCAAACTCCCATATCTCGCGAACGGATTGAACTAACCCAAAAATTCCTATTGCATCTGAAAGTAGAAACTCGCCCGATTACAACCGTATGTGTATTTTTTTCCCTAGGCCATTCTGGTTAAGCGTTTGGAGCAGCAGAATTGCGAAAAATTTTTTGCCTTCTCAACCATTTCTTGGCTTCAAACTCCCATATCTCGCGAACGGATTGACCTAACCCAAAAATTCCTGTTGCGTCTGAAAGTAGAAACTCGCCCGGTTACAACGGTATGTTTATGTTTTCCCTAGGCCATTCTGGTTAAGCGTTTGGAGCAGCAGAAGTGCGAAAAATTTGTTGTCTTCGCAACCATTTCTTAGCTTCAAACTCCCATATCTCGCGAACGGATTGACGTAACCCAAAAATTCCTGTTGCATCTGAAAGTAGAAACTCGCCCGATTACAACGGTATGTTTTTTTCCCTAGGCCATTCTGGTTAAGCGTTTGGAACAGCAGAATTGCGAAAAATTTTTTGCCTTCTCAACCATTTCTTGTCTTCAAACTCCCATATCTCGCGAACGGATTGACCTAACCCAAAAATTCCTATTGCATCTGAAAGTAGAAACTCGCCCGATTACAACGGTATGTGTATTTTTTCCCTAGGCCATTCTGGTTAAGCGTTCGGAGCAGCAGAATTGCGAAAAATTTTTTGCCTTCTCAACCATTTCTTGTCTTCAAACTCCCATATCTCGCGAAAGGATTGACCTAACCCAAAAATTCCTATTGCATCTGAAAGTAGAAACTCGCCCGATTACAACGGTATGTGTATTTTTTCCCTAGGCCATTCTGGTTAAGCGTTTGGAGCAGCAGAATTGCGAAAAATTTTTTGCCTTCTCAACCATTTCTTGGCTTCAAACTCCCATATCTCGCGAACGGATTGACCTAACCCAAAAATTCCTGTTGCGTCTGAAAGTAGAAACTCGCCCGGTTACAACGGTATGTGTATGTTTTCCCTAGGCCATTCTGGTTAAGCGTTTGGAGCAGCAGAAGTGCGAAAAATTTGTTGTCTTCTCAACCATTTCTTAGCTTCAAACTCCCATATCTCGCGAACGGATTGACGTAACCCAAAAATTCCTGTTGCATCTGAAAGTAGAAACTCGCCCGATTACAACGGTATGTGTATTTTTTCCCTAGGCCATTCTGGTTCAGCGTTTGGAACAGCAGAATTGCGAAAAATTTTTTGCCTCCTCAACCATTTCTTGTCTTCAAACTCCCATATCTCGCGAACGGATTGACCTAACCCAAAAATTCCTATTGCATCTGAAAGTAGAAACTCGCCCGATTACAACGGTATGAGTATTTTTTCCCTAGGCCATTCTGGTTAAGCGTTCGGAGCAGCAGAATTGCGAAAAATTTTTTGCCTTCTCAACCATTTCTTGTCTTCAAACTCCCATATCTCGCGAACGGATTGACCTAACCCAAAAATTACTGTTGCGCCTGAAAGTAGAAACTCGCCAGGTTACAACGGTATGTGTATTTTTTCCCTAGGCCATTCTGGTTAAGCGTTTGGAGCTGCAGAAGTGCGAAAAATTTGTTGCCTTCTCTACCATTTCTAGGCTTCAAACTCCCATATCTCGCGAACGGATTGACCTAACCCAAAAATTCCTATTGCATCTGAAAGTAGAAACTCGCCCGATTACAACGGTATGTGTATTTTTTTCCTAGGCCATTCTGGATAAGCATTTGGAGCAGCAGAATTGCGAAAAATTTTTTGCTTTCTCAACCATTTCTTGGCTTCAAACTCCCATATCTCGCGAACGGATTGACCTAACCCAAAAATTCCTGTTGCGTCTGAAAGTAGAAACTCGCCCGATTACAACGCTATGTGTATTTTTTCCCTAGGCCATTCTGGTTAAGCGTTTGGAGCAGCAGAAGTGCGAAAAATTTGTTGTCTTCTCAACCATTTCTTGTCTTCAAACTCCCATATCTCGCGAACGGATTGACCTAACCCAAAAATTCCTATTGCATCTGAAAGCAGAAACTCGCCCGATTACAACGGTATGTGTATTTTTTCCATAGGCCATTCTGGTTAAGCGTTTGGAGCAGCAGAATTGTGAAAAATCTTTTGCCTTCTCTACCATTTCTTGGCTTCAAACTCCCATATCTCGCGAACGGATTGACCTAACCCGAAAATTCCTATTGCATCTGAAAGTAGAAACTCGCCCGATTACAACGGTATGTGTATTTTTTTCCTAGGCCATTCTGGTTAAGCGTTTGGAGCAGCAGAAGTGCGAAAAATTCGTTGCCTTCTCAAACATTTCTTGGATTCAAACTCCCATATCTCGCGAACGGATTGACCTGACCCAAAAATTCCTGTTGCGTCTGAAAGTAGAAACTCGCCTGATTACAACGGTATGTGTATTTTTTCCCTAGGCCATTCTGGTTAAGCGTTTGGAGCAGCAGAATTGCAAAAAAATTTTTTGCCTTCTCAACCATTTCTTGTCTTCAAACTCCCATATCTCGCGAACGGATTGACTTAACCCAAAAATTCCTATTGCATCTGAAAGTAGAAACTCGCCCGATTACAACGGTATGTGTATTTTTTCCCTAGGCCATTCTGGTTAAGCGTTTGGAGCAGCAGAATTGCGAAAAATTTTTTGCCTTCTCAACCATTTCTTGGCTTCAAACTCCCATATCTCGCGAACGGATTGACCTAACCCAAAAATTCCTGTTGCGTCTGAAAGTAGAAACTCGCCCGGTTACAACGGTATGTGTATTTTTTCCCTAGGCCATTCTGGTTAAGCGTTTGGAGCAGCAGAAGTGCGAAAAATTTGTTGCCTTCTCAAACATTTCTTGGATTCAAACTCCCATATCTCGCGAACGGATTGACCTGACCCAAAAATTCCTGTTGCGTCTGAAAGTAGAAACTCGCCTGATTACAACGGTATGTGTATTTTTTCCCTAGGCCATTCTGGTTAAGCGTTTGGAGCAGCAGAATTGCAAAAAAATTTTTTGCCTTCTCAACCATTTCTTGTCTTCAAACTCCCATATCTCGCGAACGGATTGACTTAACCCAAAAATTCCTATTGCATCTGAAAGTAGAAACTCGCCCGATTACAACGGTATGTGTATTTTTTCCCTAGGCCATTCTGGTTAAGCGTTTGGAGCAGCAGAATTGCGAAAAATTTTTGCCTTCTCAACCATTTCTTGGCTTCAAACTCCCATATCTCGCGAACGGATTGACCTAACCCAAAAATTCCTGTTGCGTCTGAAAGTAGAAACTCGCCCGGTTACAACGGTATGTGTATTTTTTCCCTAGGCCATTCTGGTTAAGCGTTTGGAGCAGCAGAACTGCGAAAAATTTGTTGCCTTCTCAACCATTTCTTGTCTTCAAACTCCCATATCTCGCGAACGGATTGACCAAACCCAAAAATTCCTGTTGCGTCTGAAAGTAGAAACTCGCCCGGTTACAACGGTATGTGTATGTTTTCCCTAGGCCATTCTGGTTAAGCGTTTGGAGCAGCAGAAGTGCGAAAAATTTGTTGTCTTCTCAACCATTTCTTAGCTTCAAAATCCCATATCTCGCGAACGGATTGACGTAACCCAAAAATTCCTGTTGCATCTGAAAGTAGAAACTCGCCCGATTACAACGGTATGTTTTTTTCCCTAGGCCATTCTGGTTAAGCGTTTGGAACAGCAGAATTGCGAAAAATTTTTTGCCTTCTCAACCATTTCTTGTCTTCAAACTCCCATATCTCGCGAACGGATTGACCTAACCCAAAAATTCCTTTTGCATCTGAAAGTAGAAACTCGCCCGATTACAACGGTATGTGTATTTTTTCCCTAGGCCATTCTGGTTAAGCGTTCGGAGCAGAAGAATTGCGAAAAATTTTTTGCCTTCTCAACCATTTCTTGTATTCAAACTCCCATATCTCGCGAACGGATTGACCTAACCAAAAAATTCTTATTGCATCTGAAAGTAGAAACTCGCCCGATTACAACGGTATGAGTATTTTTTCCCTAGGCCATTCTGGTTAAGCGTTCGGAGCAGCAGAATTGCGAAAAATTTTTTGCCTTCTCAACCATTTCTTGTCTTCAAACTCCCATATCTCGCGAACGGATTGACCTAACCCAAAAATTACTGTTGCGCCTGAAAGTAGAAACTCGCCAGGTTACAACGGTATGTGTATTTTTTCCCTAGGCCATTCTGGTTAAGCGTTTGGAGCAGCAGAAGTGCGAAAAATTTGTTGCCTTCTCTACCATTTCTAGGCTTCAAACTCCCATATCTCGCGAACGGATTGACCTAACCCAAAAATTCCTATTGCATCTGAAAGTAGAAACTCGCCCGATTACAACGGTATGTGTATTTTTTCCCTAGGCCATTCTGGTTAAGCGTTTGGAGCAGCAGAATTGCGAAAAATTTTTTGCCTTCTCAACCATTTCTTGGCTTCAAACTACCATATCTCGCGAACGGATTGACCAAACCC
>NW_027480102.1:0-38814 GCF_051014685.1 Ptiloglossa arizonensis | reverse complement strand
TAACGTATAACGTGTAACGTATAACGTATAACGTATAACGTATAACGTATAACGTATAACGTATAACGTATAACGTATGACGTATAACGTATAACGTATAACGTATAACGTATAACGTATAACGTATAACGTATAACGTATAACGCATAACGTATAACGTATAACGTATAACGTATAACGTATAACGTATAACGTATAACGTACAACGTTTAACGTATAACGTATAACGTAGAACGTGTAACGTATAACGTATAACGTATAACGGATGACGTATAACGTATAACGTACAACGTTTAACGTATAACGTATAACGTAGAACGTATAACGTACAACGTATAACGTATAACGTACAACGTATAACGTATAACGTATATCCTATAACGCATAACGTATAACGTATAACGTATAACGTATAACGTATAACGTATAACGTATAACGTATAACGTATAACGTATAACGTATAACGTATAACGTATGTCGTATATAGTATAACGTATAACGTATAACGTATAACGTATAACGTATAACGTATGTCGTATAACGTATAACGTATAACGTATAACGTATAACGTATAACGTATAACGTATAATGTATAACGTATAACGTATAACGTATAACGTATAACGTATAACGTATAACGTATAACGTACAACGTATAACGTATAACGTACAACGTATAACGTATAACGTATAACGTATAACGTATAACGTATAGCGTATAACGTATAACGTATAACGTATAACGTCCAAAGTATAACGTATAACGTATAACGTATAAAGTATAGCGTACAACGTATAACGTATAACGTATATCCTATAACGCATAACGTATAACGTATAACGTATAACGTATAACGTATAACGTATAACGTATAAAGTATGACGTATAACGCATAACGTATAACGTATAACGTATAACGTATAACGTATAACGTATAACGTATAACGTATAACGTATAACGTATGTCGTATAACGTATAACGTATAACGTATAACGTATAACGTATAACGTATAACGTATAACGTATAGCGTATAACGTATAACGTATAACGATTAACGTAAAACGTATGACGTATTACATATTACGTATTACGTATAACGTATAACGTATAACGTATAACGTATAACGTATAACGTATAACGTATAACGTATAACGTATAACGTATAACGTATAACGTATAACGTATAACATATAACGTATAACGTATAACGTATAACGTATAACGTATAACGTATAACGTACAATGTTTAACGTATAACGTATAACGTAGAACGTATAACGTATAACGTATTTCGTATAACGTATGACGTATAACGTATAACGTATAACGTATAACGTATAACGTATAACGTATAACGTATAACGTATAACGTATAACGTATAACGTACAACGTATAACGTATAACGTATAACGTATAACTTATATCCTATAACGCATAACGTATAACGTATAACGTATAACGTATAACGTATAACGTATAACGTATAACGTATAACGTATAACGTATAACGTATAACGTATAACGTATATCCTATAACGCATAACGTATAACGTATAACGTATAACGTATAACGTATAACGTATAACGTATAACGTATAACGTATAACATATAACGTATAACGTATAACGTATAACGTATAACGTATAACGTATAACGTACAATGTTTAACGTATAACGTATAACGTAGAACGTAGAACGTATAACGTATATCGTATAACGTATGACGTATAACGTATAACGTATAACGTATAACGTATAACGTATAACGTATAACGTATAACGTATAACGTATAACGTATAACGTATAACGTACAACGTATAACGTATAACGTATAACGTATAACTTATATCCTATAACGCATAACGTATAACGTATAACGTATAACGAATAACGTGTAACGTATAACGTATAACGTATAACGTATAACGTATAACGTATAACGTATAACGTATAACGTACAACGTATAACGTATAACGTATAACGTATAACGTATATCCTATAACGCATAACCTATAACGTATCACGTATAACGTATACCGTATAACGTATAACGTATAACGTAGAACGTATAACGTATAACGTATATCGTATAACGTATGACGTATAACGTATAACGTATAACGTATAACGTATAACGTATAACGTATAACGTATAACGTATAACGTATAACGTATAACGTATAACGTATAACGTACAACGTATAACGTATAACGTATAACGTATAACTTATATCCTATAACGCATAACGTATAACGTATAACGTATAACGTATAACGTGTAACGTATAACGTATAACGTATAACGTATAACGTATAACGTATAACGTATAACGTATAACGTATAACGTATAGCGTATAACGTATAACGTATAACGATTAACGTAAAACGTATGACGTATTACATATTACGTATAACGTATAACGTATAACGTATAACGTATAACGTATAACGCATAACGTATAACGTATAACGTATAACGCATAACGTATAACGTATAACGTATAACGTATAACGTATAACGTATAACGTATAACGTGTAAGGTATAACGTATAACGTATAACGTATAACGTATAACGTATAACGTATAACGTATAACGTATAACGTATAACGTATAACGCATAACGTATAACGCATAACGTATAACGCATAACGTATAACGTATAACGTATAACGTATAACGTATAACGTATAACGTATACGTATAACGTATAACGTATAACGTATAACGTATAACGTATAACGTATAACGTATAACGTATAACGTATAACGTATAACGTATAACGTATAGCGTATAACGTATAACGTACAACGTATAACGTATAACGTATAACGTATAACGTATATCCTATAACGCATAACGTATAACGTATAACGTATAACGTATAACGTATAACGTATAACGTATGACGTATAACGTATAACGTACAACGTTTAACGTATAATGTATAACGTAGAACGTATAACGTACAACGTATAACGTATAACGTACAACGTATAACGTATAACGTATATCCTATAACGCATAACGTATAACGTATAACGTATAACGTATAACGTATAACGTATAACGTATAACGTATAACGTATGTCGTATAACGTATAACGTATAACGTATAACGTATAACGTATAACGTATAACGTATAACGTATAACGTATAACGTATAACGTATAACGTATAACGTATAACGTATAACGTATAACGTATAACGTATAACGTATAACGTATAACGTATAACGTACAACGTATAACGTATAACGTATAACGTATAACGTATATCCTATAACGCATAACGTATAACGTATAACGTATAACGTATAACGTATAACGTATAACGTATAACGTATAACGTATAACGTATAACGTATAACGTATGTCGTATAACGTATAACGTATAACGTATAACGTATAACGTATAACGTATAACGTATAACGTATAGCGTATAACGTATAACGTATAACGATTAACGTAAAACGTATGACGTATTACATATTACGTATAACGTATAACGTATAACGTATAACCTATAACGTATAACGTATAACGTATAACGTATAACGTATAACGTATAACGTATAACGTATAACGTATAACGTATAACGTATAACGTATAACATATAACGTACAACGTATAACGTATAACGTATAACGTATAACGTGTAACGTACAATGTTTAACGTATAACGTATAACGTAGAACGTATAACGTATAACGTATATCGTATAACGTATGACGTATAACGTATAACGTATAACGTATAACGTATAACGTATAACGTATAACGTATAACGTATAACGTATAAGGTATAACGTATAACGTACAACGTATAACGTATAACGTATAACGTATAACTTATATCCTATAACGCATAACGTATAACGTATAACGTATAACGTATAACGTGTAACGTATAACGTATAACGTATAACGTATAACGTATAACGTATAACGTATAACGTATAACGTATAACGTATAACGTATAACGTATAACGTATAACGTACAACGTATAACGTATAACGTACAACGTATAACGTATAACGTATATCCTATAACGCATAACGTATAACGTATAACGTATAACGTATAACGTATAACGTATAACGTTTAAAGTATGACGTATAACGCATAACGTATAACGTATAACGTATAACGTATAACGTATAACGTATAACGTATAACGTATACGTATAACGTATAACGTATAACGTATAACGTATAACGTATAACGTATAACGTATAACGTATAACGTATAACGTATAACGTATAACGTATAGCGTATAACGTATAACGTACAACGTATAACGTATAACGTATAACGTATAACGTATATCCTATAACGCATAACGTATAACGTATAACGTATAACGTATAACGTATAACGTATGACGTATAACGTATAACGTACAACGTTTAACGTATAATGTATAACGTAGAACATATAACGTACAACGTATAACGTATAACGTACAACGTATAACGTATAACGTATATCCTATAACGCATAACGTATAACGTATAACGTATAACGTATAACGTATAACGTATAACGTATAACGTATAACGTATAACGTATAACGTATGTCGTATAACGTATAACGTATAACGTATAACGTATAACGTATAACGTATAACGTATAACGTATAACGTATAACGTATAACGTATAACGTAAACGTATAACGTATAACGTATAACGTATGACGTATAACGTATAACGTATAACGTATAACGTACAACGTATAACGTATAACGTATAACGTATAACGTATATCCTATAACGCATAACGTATAACGTATAACGTATAACGTATAACGTATAACGTATAACGTATAACGTATAACGTATAACGTATAACGTATAACGTATGTCGTATAACGTATAACGTATAACGTATAACGTATAACGTATAACGTATAACGTATAACGTATAGCGTATAACGTATAACGTATAACGATTAACGTAAAACGTATGACGTATTACATATTACGTATAACGTATAACGTATAACGTATAACCTATAACGTATAACGTATAACGTATAACGTATAACGTATAACGTATAACGTATAACGTATAACGTATAACGTATAACGTATAACGTATAACGTATAACATATAACGTACAACGTATAACGTATAACGTATAACGTATAACGTGTAACGTACAATGTTTAACGTATAACGTATAACGTAGAACGTATAACGTATAACGTATATCGTATAACGTATGACGTATAACGTATAACGTATAACGTATAACGTATAACGTATAACGTATAACGTATAACGTATAACGTATAACGTATAACGTACAACGTATAACGTATAACGTATAACGTATAACTTATATCCTATAACGCATAACGTATAACGTATAACGTATAACGTATAACGTGTAACGTATAACGTATAACGTATAACGTATAACGTATAACGTATAACGTATAACGTATAACGTATAACGTATAACGTATAACGTATAACGTATAACGTAAAACGTATAACGTATAACGTACAACGTATAACGTATAACGTATATCCTATAACGCATAACGTATAACGTATAACGTATAACGTATAACGTATAACGTATAACGTATAAAGTATGACGTATAACGCATAACGTATAACGTATAACGTATAACGTATAACGTATAACGTATAACGTATAACGTATAACGTATATCCTATAACGCATAACGTATAACGTGTAACGTACAATGTTTAACGTATAACGTATAACGTAGAACGTATAACGTATAACGTATATCGTATAACGTATGACGTATAACGTATAACGTATAACGTATAACGTATAACGTATAACGTATAACGTATAACGTATAACGTATAACGTATAACGTACAACGTATAACGTATAACGTATAACGTATAACGTACAATGTTTAACGTATAACGTATAACGTAGAACGTATAACGTATAACGTATTTCGTATAACGTATGACGTATAACGTATAACGTATAACGTATAACGTATAACGTATAACGTATAACGTATAACGTATAACGTATAACGTACAACGTATAACGTATAACGTATAACGTATAACTTATATCCTATAACGCATAACGTATAACGTATAACGTATAACGTATAACGTATAACGTATAACGTATAACGTATAACGTATAACGTATAACGTATAACGTATAACGTATAACGTATAACGTATATCGTACAACGTATAACGTATAACGTATAACGTATAACGTATATCCTATAACGCATAACGTATAACGTATAACGTATAACGTATAACGTATAACGTATAACGTATAACGTATAACATATAACGTATAACGTATAACGTATAACGTATAACGTATAACGTATAACGTACAATGTTTAACGTATAACGTATAACGTAGAACGTATAACGTATAACGTATATCGTATAACGTATGACGTATAACGTATAACGTATAACGTATAACGTATAACGTATAACGTATAACGTATAACGTATAACGTATAACGTACAACGTATAACGTATAACGTATAACGTATAACTTATATCCTATAACGCATAACGTATAACGTATAACGTATAACGAATAACGTGTAACGTATAACGTATAACGTATAACGTGTAACGTATAACGTATAACGTATAACGTATAACGTATAACGTATAACGTATAACGTATAACGTATAACGTATAACGTACAACGTATAACGTATAACGTATAACGTATAACGTATATCCTATAACGCATAACGTATAACGTATAACGTATAACGTATAACGTATAACGTATAACGTATAACGTATAACGTAGAACGTATAACGTATAACGTATATCGTATAACGTATGACGTATAACGTATAACGTATAACGTATAACGTATAACGTATAACGTATAACGTATAACGTATAACGTATAACGTATAACGTATAACGTATAACGTAAAACGTATAACGTATAACGTACAACGTATAACGTATAACGTATATCCTATAACGCATAACGTATAACGTATAACGTATAACGTATAACGTATAACGTATAACGTATAAAGTATGACGTATAACGCATAACGTATAACGTATAACGTATAACGTATAACGTATAACGTATAACGTATAACGTATAACGTATAACGTATAACGTATGTCGTATAACGTATAACGTATAACGTATAACGTATAACGTATAACGTATAACGTATAACGTATGTCGTATAACGTATAACGTATAACGTATAACGTATAACGTATAACGTATAACGTATAACGTATAACGTATGTCGTATAACGTATAACGTATAACGTATAACGTATAACGTATAACGTATAACGTATAACGTATAGCGTATAACGTATAACGTATAACGATTAACGTAAAACGTATGACGTATTACATATTACGTATAACGTATAACGTATAACGTATAACGTATAACGTATAACGTATAACGTATAACGTATAACGTACAACGTATAACGTATAACGTATAACGTATAACGTATAACATATAACGTATAACGTATAACGTATAACGTATAACGTATAACGTATAACGTACAATGTTTAACGTATAACGTATAACGTAGAACGTATAACGTATAACGTATTTCGTATAACGTATGACGTATAACGTATAACGTATAACGTATAACGTATAACGTATAACGTATAACGTATAACGTATAACGTATAACGTACAACGTATAACGTATAACGTATAACGTATAACTTATATCCTATAACGCATAACGTATAACGTATAACTTATAACGTATAACGTATAACGTATAACGTATAACGTATAACGTATAACGTATAACGTATAACGTATAACGTATAACGTATAACGTATAACGTACAACGTATAACGTATAACGTATAACGTATAACGTATATCCTATAACGCATAACGTATAACGTATAACGTATAACGTATAACGTATAACGTATAACGTATAACGTATAACATATAACGTATAACGTATAACGTATAACGTATAACGTATAACGTATAACGTACAATGTTTAACGTATAACGTATAACGTAGAACGTATAACGTATAACGTATATCGTATAACGTATGACGTATAACGTATAACGTATAACGTATAACGTATAACGTATAACGTATAACGTATAACGTATAACGTATAACGTATAACGTACAACGTATAACGTATAACGTATAACGTATAACTTATATCCTATAACGCATAACGTATAACGTATAACGTATAACGAATAACGTGTAACGTATAACGTATAACGTATAACGTGTAACGTATAACGTATAACGTATAACGTATAACGTATAACGTATAACGTATAACGTATAACGTATAACGTATAACGTATAACGTACAACGTATAACGTATAACGTATAACGTATAACGTATATCCTATAACGCATAACGTATAACGTATAACGTATAACGTATAACGTATAACGTATAACGTATAACGTATAACGTATAACGTAGAACGTATAACGTATAACGTATATCGTATAACGTATGACGTATAACGTATAACGTATAACGTATAACGTATAACGTATAACGTATAACGGATAACGTATAACGTATAACGTACAACGTATAACGTATAACGTATAACGTATAACGTATATCATATAACGCATAACGTATGACGTATAACGTATAACGTACAATGTTTAACGTATAACGTATAACGTAGAACGTATAACGTATAACGTATATCGTATAACGTATGACGTATAACGTATAACGTATAACGTATAACGTATAACGTATAACATATAACGTATAACGTATAACGTATAACGTACAACGTATAACGTATAACGTATAACGTATAACTTATATCCTATAACGCATAACGTATAACGTATAACGTATAACGTATAACGTGTAACGTATAACGTATAACGTATAACGTATAACGTATAACGTATAACGTATAACGTATAACGTATAACGCATAACGTATAACGCATAACGTATAACGTATAACGTATAACGTATAACGTATAACGTATACGTATAACGTATAACGTATAACGTATAACGTATAACGTATAACGTATAACGTATAACGTATAACGTATAACGTATAACGTATAACGTATGTCGTATAACGTATAACGTATAACGTATAACGTACTACGTATAACGTATAACGTATAACGTATAACGTATAACGTATAGCGTATAACGTATAACGTATAACGTCTAACGTCCAACGTATAACGTATAACTTACAACGTATAACGTATAACGTACAACGTTTAACGTATACCGTATAACGAATAACGTATAACGTATATCGCATGACGTATAACATATAACGTATAACGTATAGCGTATAACGTATAACGTATAACGTATAACGTATAACGTACAACGTCTAACGTATAACGTATAACGTATAACGTATAACGTACAACGTGTAACGTATAACGTACAACGTATAACGTATAACGTATAACGTATAACGTATAACGTATAACGTATGACGTATAACGTATAACGTATAACGCAAACGTATAACGTATAACGTACAACGTTTAACGTATAACGTATAACGTATAACGTATAACGTATAACGTATAACGTATAACGTACAACGTATAACGTATAACGTATATCCTATAACGCATAACGTATAACGTATAACGTATAACGTATAACGTATAACGTATAACGTATAACGTATAACGTATACGTATAACGTATAACGTATAACGTATAACGTATAACGTATAACGTATAACGTATAACGTATAACGTATAACGTATAACGTATTGCGTATAACGTATAACGTATAACGTATAACGTATAACGTATAACGTATAACGTATGACGTATAACGTATAACGTGTAGCGTATAACGTATAACGTATAACGATTAACGTAAAACGTATGACGTATTACATATTACGTATAACGTATAACGTATAACGTATAACGTATAACGTATAACGTATAACGCATAACGTATAACGTATAACGTATAACGTATAACGTATAACGTATAACGTATAACGTAAAACGTATAACGTATAACGTACAACGTTTAACGTATAACGTATAACGTAGAACGTATAACGTATAACGTATAACGTATAACGTATGACGTATAACGTATAACGTACAACGTTTAACGTATAACGTATAACGTACAACGTATAACGTACAACGTATAACGTATAACGTACAACGTATAACGTATAACGTATATCCTATAACGCATAACGTATAACGTATAACGTATAACGTATAACGTATAACGTATAACGTATAACGTATAACGTATAACGTATAACGCATAACGTATAACGCATAACGTATAACGTATAACGTATAACGTATAACGTATAACGTATAACGTATAACGTATAACGTATAAAGTATAACGTATAACGTATAACGTATAACGTATAACGTATAACGTATAACGTATAACGTATAACGTATAACGTATATCCTATAACGCATAACGTATAACGTATAACGTATAACGTATAACGTATAACGTATAGCGTATAACGTATAACGTATAACGATTAACGTAAAACGTATGACGTATTACATATTACGTATAACGTATAACGTATAACGTATAACGCATAACGTATATCCTATAACGCATAACGTATAACGTATAACGTATAACGTATAACGTATAACGTATAACGTATAACGTATAACGTATAACGTATAACGTATAACGTATAACGTATGTCGTATAACGTATAACGTATAACGTATAACGTATAACGGATAACGTATAACGTATAACGTACAACGTATAACGTATAACGTATAACGTATAACGTATATCATATAACGCATAACGTATGACGTATAACGTATAACGTACAATGTTTAACGTATAACGTATAACGTAGAACGTATAACGTATAACGTATATCGTATAACGTATGACGTATAACGTATAACGTATAACGTATAACGTACAACGTATAACGTATAACGTATAACGTATAACGTATATCCTATAACGCATAACCTATAACGTATCACGTATAACGTATAACGTATAACGTATAACGTATAACGTATAACGTATAACATATAACGTATAACGTATAACGTATAACGTACAACGTATAACGTATAACGTATAACGTATAACTTATATCCTATAACGCATAACGTATAACGTATAACGTATAACGTATAACGTGTAACGTATAACGTATAACGTATAACGTATAACGTATAACGTATAACGTATAACGTATAACGTATAACGTATAACGTATAACGTATAACGTAGAACGTATAACGTATAACGTATATCGTATAACGTATGACGTATAACGTATAACGTATAACGTATAACGTATAACGTATAACGTATAACGTATAACGTATAACGTATAACGTATAACGTACAACGTATAACGTATAACGTATAACGTATAACTTATATCCTATAACGCATAACGTATAACGTATAACGTATAACGTATAACGTATAACGTATAACGTATAACGTATAACGTATAACGTATAACGTATAACGTATAACGTATAACGTATAACGTATAACGTATAACGTATAACGTATAACGTATAGCGTATAACGTATAACGTATAACGATTAACGTAAAACGTATGACGTATTACATATTACGTATAACGTATAACGTATAACGTATAACGTATAACGTATAACGCATAACGTATAACGTATAACGTATAACGCATAACGTATAACGTATAACGTATAACGTATAACGTATAACGTATAACGTATAACGTATAAGGTATAACGTATAACGTATAACGTATAACGTATAACGTATAACGTATAACGCATAACGTATAACGCATAACGTATAACGCATAACGTATAACGTATAACGTATAACGTATAACGTATAACGTATACGTATAACGTATAACGTATAACGTATAACGTATAACGTATAACGTATAACGTATAACGTATAACGTATAACGTATAACGTATAACGTATAGCGTATAACGTATAACGTACAATGTATAACGTATAACGTATAACGTATAACGTATAACGTATAACGTATATCCTATAACGCATAACGTATAACGTATAACGTATAACGTATAACGTATAACGTATAACG
Organism: Ptiloglossa arizonensis; assembly: GCF_051014685.1. Taxonomy (NCBI): domain Eukaryota; kingdom Metazoa; phylum Arthropoda; class Insecta; order Hymenoptera; family Colletidae; genus Ptiloglossa; species Ptiloglossa arizonensis. The sequence continues at coordinate 26,678 of NW_027480102.1, read as the reverse complement.
TATAACGTATAACGTATAACGTATAACGTATAACGTATAACGTATAACGTATAACGTATGTCGTATAACGTATAACGTGTAACGTATAACGTATAACGTATAACGTATAACGTATAATGTATAACGTATAACGTATAACGTATAACGTATAACGTATAACGTATAACGTATAACGTATAACGTATAACGTATAACGTACAACGTATAACGTATAACGTATAACGTATAACGTATAACGTATAGCGTATAACGTATAACGTATAACGTATAACGTCCAACGTCTAACGTATAACGTATAACGTATAAAGTATAACGTACAACGTATAACGTATAACGTATATCCTATAACGCATAACGTATAACGTATAACGTATAACGTATAACGTATATCCTATAACGCATAACGTATAACGTATAACGTATAACGTATAACGTATAACGTATAACGTATAACGTATAACGTATAACGTATAACGTATAACGTATAACGTATAACGTATAACGTATAACGTGTAACGTATAACGTATAACGTATAACGTATAACGTATAATGTATAACGTATAACGTATAACGTACAACGTATAACGTATAACGTATAACGTATAACGTATAACGTATAACGTATATCCTATAACGCATAACGTATAACGTATAACGTATAACGTATAACGTATAACGTATAACGTATAACGTATAACATATAACGTATAACGTATAACGTATAACGTATAACGTATAACGTATAACGTACAATGTTTAACGTATAACGTATAACGTAGAACGTATAACGTATAACGTATATCGTATAACGTATGACGTATAACGTATAACGTATAAGGTATAACGTATAACGTATAACGTATAACGTATAACGTATAACGTATAACGTATAACGTATAACGTATAACGTATAACGTATAACGTACAACGTATAACGTATAACGTATAACGTATAACTTATATCCTATAACGCATAACGTATAACGTATAAGGTATAACGAATAACGTGTAACGTACAACGTATAACGTATAACGTATAACGTATAACTTATATCCTATAACGCATAACGTATAACGTATAACGTATAACGTATAACGTATAACGTATAACGTATAACGTATAACGTATAAGGTATAACGCATAACGTATAACGTATAACGTATAACGTATAACGTGTAACGTATAACGTATAACGTATAACGTATAACGTATAACGTATAACGTATAACGTATAACGTATAACGTATAACGTATAACGTATAACGTATAACGTATAACGTATAACGTACAACGTATAACGTATAACGTATAACGTATAACGTATATCCTATAACGCATAACCTATAACGTATCACGTATAACGTATAACGTATAACGTATAACGTAGAACGTAGAACGTATAACGTATAACGTATATCGTATAACGTATGACGTATAGCGTATAACGTATAACGTATAACGTATAACGTATAACGTATAACGTATAACGTATAACGTATAACGTATAACGTACAACGTATAACGTATAACGTATAACGTATAACTTATATCCTATAACGCATAACGTATAACGTATAACGTATAACGTATAACGTATAACGTATAACGTATAACGTATAACGTATAACGTATAACGTATAACGTATAACGTATAACGTATAACGTATAACGTATAACGTATAACGTATAACGTATAACGTATAACGTATAACGTATAGCGTATAACGTATAACGTACAACGTATAACGTATAACGTATAACGTATAACGTATAACGTATAACGTATATCCTATAACGCATAACGTATAACGTATAACGTATAACGTATAACGTGTAACGTATAACGTATAACGTATAACGTATAACGTATAATGTATAACGTATAACGTATAACGTACAACGTATAACGTATAACGTATAACGTATAACGTATAACGTATAACGTATATCCTATAACGCATAACGTATAACGTATAACGTATAACGTATAACGTATAACGTATAACGTATAACGTATAACATATAACGTATAACGTATAACGTATAACGTATAACGTATAACGTATAACGTACAATGTTTAACGTATAACGTATAACGTAGAACGTATAACGTATAACGTATATCGTATAACGTATGACGTATAACGTATAACGTATAACGTATAACGTATAACGTATAACGTATAACGTATAACGTATAACGTATAACGTATAACGTATAACGTATAACGTATAACGTATAACGTACAACGTATAACGTATAACGTATAACGTATAACTTATATCCTATAACGCATAACGTATAACGTATAAGGTATAACGAATAACGTGTAACGTACAACGTATAACGTATAACGTATAACGTATAACTTATATCCTATAACGCATAACGTATAACGTATAACGCATAACGTATAACGTATAACGTATAACGTATAACGTATAACGTATAACGTATAAGGTATAACGCATAACGTATAACGTATAACGTATAACGTATAACGTGTAACGTATAACGTATAACGTATAACGTATAACGTATAACGTATAACGTATAACGTATAACGTATAACGTATAACGTATAACGTATAACGTATAACGTATAACGTATAACGTACAACGTATAACGTATAACGTATAACGTATAACGTATATCCTATAACGCATAACCTATAACGTATCACGTATAACGTATAACGTATAACGTATAACGTATAACGTAGAACGTATAACGTATAACGTATATCGTATAACGTATGACGTATAGCGTATAACGTATAACGTATAACGTATAACGTATAACGTATAACGTATAACGTATAACGTATAACGTATAACGTACAACGTATAACGTATAACGTATAACGTATAACTTATATCCTATAACGCATAACGTATAACGTATAACGTATAACGTATAACGTATAACGTATAACGTATAACGTATAACGTATAACGTATAACGTATAACGTATAACGTATAACGTATAACGTATAACGTATAACGTATAACGTATAACGTATAACGTATAACGTATAGCGTATAACGTATAACGTACAACGTATAACGTATAACGTATAACGTATAACGTATAACGTATAACGTATATCCTATAACGCATAACGTATAACGTATAACGTATAACGTATAACGTATAACGTATAACGTATAACGTATAACGTATAACGTATAACGTATAACGTACAACGTATAACGTATAACGTATGTCGTATAACGTATAACGTGTAACGTATAACGTATAACGTATAACGTATAACGTATAATGTATAACGTATAACGTATAACGTATAACGTATAACGTATAACGTATAACGTATAACGTATAACGTATAACGTATAACGTACAACGTATAACGTATAACGTATAACGTATAACGTATAACGTATAGCGTATAACGTATAACGTATAACGTATAACGTCCAACGTCTAACGTATAACGTATAACGTATAAAGTATAACGTACAACGCATAACGTATAACGTATATCCTATAACGCATAACGTATAACGTATAACGTATAACGTATAACGTATATCCTATAACGCATAACGTATAACGTATAACGTATAACGTATAACGTATAACGTATAACGTATAACGTATAACGTATAACGTATAACGTATGTCGTATAACGTATAACGTGTAACGTATAACGTATAACGTATAACGTATAACGTATAATGTATAACGTATAACGTATAACGTATAACGTATAACGTATAACGTATAACGTATAACGTATAACGTATAACGTATAACGTATAACGTACAACGTATAACGTATAACGTATAACGTATAACGTATAACGTATAGCGTATAACGTATAACGTATAACGTATAACGTCCAACGTCTAACGTATAACGTATAACGTATAAAGTATAACGTACAACGTATAACGTATAACGTATATCCTATAACGCATAACGTATAACGTATAACGTATAACGTATAACGTATATCCTATAACGCATAACGTATAACGTATAACGTATAACGTATAACGTATAACGTATAACGTATAACGTATAACGTATAACGTATAACGTATAACGTATAACGTATAACGTATAACGTATAACGTGTAACGTATAACGTATAACGTATAACGTATAACGTATAATGTATAACGTATAACGTATAACGTACAACGTATAACGTATAACGTATAACGTATAACGTATAACGTATAACGTATATCCTATAACGCATAACGTATAACGTATAACGTATAACGTATAACGTATAACGTATAACGTATAACGTATAACATATAACGTATAACGTATAACGTATAACGTATAACGTATAACGTATAACGTACAATGTTTAACGTATAACGTATAACGTAGAACGTATAACGTATAACGTATATCGTATAACGTATGACGTATAACGTATAACGTATAACGTATAACGTATAACGTATAACGTATAACGTATAACGTATAACGTATAACGTATAACGTATAACGTATAACGTATAACGTATAACGTACAACGTATAACGTATAACGTATAACGTATAACTTATATCCTATAACGCATAACGTATAACGTATAACGTATAACGAATAACGTGTAACGTACAACGTATAACGTATAACGTATAACGTATAACTTATATCCTATAACGCATAACGTATAACGTATAACGTATAACGTATAACGTATAACGTATAACGTATAACGTATAACGTATAACGTATAAGGTATAACGCATAACGTATAACGTATAACGTATAACGTATAACGTGTAACGTATAACGTATAACGTATAACGTATAACGTATAACGTATAACGTATAACGTATAACGTATAACGTATAACGTACAACGTATAACGTATAACGTATAACGTATAACGTATATCCTATAACGCATAACCTATAACGTATCACGTATAACGTATAACGTATAACGTAGAACGTATAACGTAGAACGTATAACGTATAACGTATATCGTATAACGTATGACGTATAACGTATAACGTATAACGTATAACGTATAACGTATAACGTATAACGTATAACGTATAACGTATAACGTATAACGTATAACGTATAACGTATAACGTATAACGTATAACATATAACGTATAACGTATAACGTATAACGTATAACGTATAACGTATAACGTACAATGTTTAACGTATAACGTATAACGTAGAACGTATAACGTATAACGTATAACGTATAACGTACAACGTATAACGTATAACGTATAACGTATAACTTATATCCTATAACGCATAACGTATAACGTATAACGTATAACGTATAACGTATAACGTATAACGTATAACGTATAACGTATAACGTATAACGTATAACGTATAACGTATAACGTATAACGTATAACGTATAACGTATAACGTATAACGTATAACGTATAGCGTATAACGTATAACGTACAACGTATAACGTATAACGTATAACGTATAACGTATAACGTATAACGTATATCCTATAACGCATAACGTATAACGTATAACGTATAACGTATAACGTATAACGTATAACGTATAACGTATAACGTATAACGTATAACGTATAACGTATAACGTATAACGTATAACGTATAACGTATGTCGTATAACGTATAACGTGTAACGTATAACGTATAACGTATAACGTATAACGTATAATGTATAACGTATAACGTATAACGTATAACGTATAACGTATAACGTATAACGTATAACGTATAACGTATAACGTATAACGTACAACGTATAACTTATAACGTATAACGTATAACGTATAACGTATAGCGTATAACGTATAACGTATAACGTATAACGTCCAACGTCTAACGTATAACGTATAACGTATAAAGTATAACGTACAACGTATAACGTATAACGTATATCCTATAACGCATAACGTATAACGTATAACGTATAACGTATAACGTATATCCTATAACGCATAACGTATAACGTATAACGTATAACGTATAACGTATAACGTATAACGTATAACGTATAACGTATAACGTATAACGTATAACGTATAACGTATAACGTATAACGTATAACGTATAACGTGTAACGTATAACGTATAACGTATAACGTATAACGTATAATGTATAACGTATAACGTATAACGTACAACGTATAACGTATAACGTATAACGTATAACGTATAACGTATAACGTATATCCTATAACGCATAACGTATAACGTATAACGTATAACGTATAACGTATAACGTATAACGTATAACGTATAACATATAACGTATAACGTATAACGTATAACGTATAACGTATAACGTATAACGTACAATGTTTAACGTATAACGTATAACGTAGAACGTATAACGTATAACGTATATCGTATAACGTATGACGTATAACGTATAACGTATAACGTATAACGTATAACGTATAACGTATAACGTATAACGTATAACGTATAACGTATAACGTATAACGTATAACGTATAACGTATAACGTACAACGTATAACGTATAACGTATAACGTATAACTTATATCCTATAACGCATAACGTATAACGTATAACGTATAACGAATAACGTGTAACGTACAACGTATAACGTATAACGTATAACGTATAACTTATATCCTATAACGCATAACGTATAACGTATAACGTATAACGTATAACGTATAACGTATAACGTATAACGTATAACGTATAAGGTATAACGCATAACGTATAACGTATAACGTATAACGTATATCCTATAACGCATAACGTATAACGTATAACGTATAACGTATAACGTGTAACGTATAACGTATAACGTATAACGTATAACGTATAATGTATAACGTATAACGTATAACGTACAACGTATAACGTATAACGTATAACGTATAACGTATAACGTATAACGTATATCCTATAACGCATAACGTATAACGTATAACGTATAACGTATAACGTATAACGTATAACGTATAACGTATAACATATAACGTATAACGTATAACGTATAACGTATAACGTATAACGTATAACGTACAATGTTTAACGTATAACGTATAACGTAGAACGTATAACGTATAACGTATATCGTATAACGTATGACGTATAACGTATAACGTATAACGTATAACGTATAACGTATAACGTATAACGTATAACGTATAGCGTATAACGTATAACGTACAACGTATAACGTATAACGTATAACGTATAACGTATAACGTATAACGTATATCCTATAACGCATAACGTATAACGTATAACGTATAACGTATAACGTGTAACGTATAACGTATAACGTATAACGTATAACGTATAATGTATAACGTATAACGTATAACGTACAACGTATAACGTATAACGTATAACGTATAACGTATAACGTATAACGTATATCCTATAACGCATAACGTATAACGTATAACGTATAACGTATAACGTATAACGTATAACGTATAACGTATAACATATAACGTATAACGTATAACGTATAACGTATAACGTATAACGTATAACGTACAATGTTTAACGTATAACGTATAACGTAGAACGTATAACGTATAACGTATATCGTATAACGTATGACGTATAACGTATAACGTATAACGTATAACGTATAACGTATAACGTATAACGTATAACGTATAACGTATAACGTATAACGTATAACGTATAACGTATAACGTATAACGTACAACGTATAACGTATAACGTATAACGTATAACTTATATCCTATAACGCATAACGTATAACGTATAAGGTATAACGAATAACGTGTAACGTACAACGTATAACGTATAACGTATAACGTATAACTTATATCCTATAACGCATAACGTATAACGTATAACGTATAACGTATAACGTATAACGTATAACGTATAACGTATAACGTATAACGTATAAGGTATAACGCATAACGTATAACGTATAACGTATAACGTATAACGTGTAACGTATAACGTATAACGTATAACGTATAACGTATAACGTATAACGCATAACGTATAACGCATAACGTATAACGCATAACGTATAACGTATAACGTATAACGTATAACGTATAACGTATACGTATAACGTATAACGTATAACGTATAACGTATAACGTATAACGTATAACGTATAACGTATAACGTATAACGTATAACGTATAACGTATAACGTATAACGTATAACGTATAGCGTATAACGTATAACGTACAACGTATAACGTAAAACGTATAACGTATAACGTATAACGTATAACGTATATCCTATAACGCATAACGTATAACGTATAACGTATAACGTATAACGTATAACGTATAACGTATAACGTATAACGTATAACGTATAACGTATAACGTATAACGTATAACGTATAACGTATGTCGTATAACGTATAACGTGTAACGTATAACGTATAACGTATAACGTATAACGTATAACGTATAATGTATAACGTATAACGTATAACGTATAACGTATAACGTATAACGTATAACGTATAACGTATAACGTATAACGTATAACGTACAACGTATAACGTATAACGTATAACGTATAACGTATAACGTATAGCGTATAACGTATAACGTATAACGTATAACGTCCAACGTCTAACGTATAACGTATAACGTATAAAGTATAACGTACAACGTATAACGTATTACGTATATCCTATAACGCATAACGTATAACGTATAACGTATTACGTATAACGTATATCCTATAACGCATAACGTATAACGTATAACGTATAACGTATAACGTATAACGTATAACGTATAACGTATAACGTATAACGTATAACGTATAACGTATAACGTATAACGTATAACGTATAACGTATAACGTGTAACGTATAACGTATAACGTATAACGTATAACGTATAATGTATAACGTATAACGTATAACGTACAACGTATAACGTATAACGTATAACGTATAACGTATAACGTATAACGTATATCCTATAACGCATAACGTATAACGTATAACGTATAACGTATAACGTATAACGTATAGCGTATAACGTATAACATATAACGTATAACGTATAACGTATAACGTATAACGTATAACGTATAACGTATAACGTATAACGTATAACGTATAACGTATAACGTATAACGTATAACGTATAACGTATAACGTATAACGTATAACGTGTAACGTATAACGTATAACGTATAACGTATAACGTATAACGTATAACGTATAACGTATAACGTATAACGTATAACGTATAACGTACAACGTATAACGTATAACGTATAACGTATAACGTATATCCTATAACGCATAACCTATAACGTATCACGTATAACGTATAACGTATAACGTAGAACGTATAACGTAGAACGTATAACGTATAACGTATATCGTATAACGTATGACGTATAACGTATAACGTATAACGTATAACGTATAACGTATAACGTATAACGTATAACGTATAACGTATAACGTATAACGTATAACGTATAACGTATAACGTATAACATATAACGTATAACGTATAACGTATAACGTATAACGTATAACGTATAACGTACAATGTTTAACGTATAACGTATAACGTAGAACGTATAACGTATAACGTATAACGTATAACGTACAACGTATAACGTATAACGTATAACGTATAACTTATATCCTATAACGCATAACGTATAACGTATAACGTATAACGTATAACGTATAACGTATAACGTATAACGTATAACGTATAACGTATAACGTATAACGTATAACGTATAACGTATAACGTATAACGTATAACGTATAACGTATAACGTATAACGTATAGCGTATAACGTATAACGTACAACGTATAACGTATAACGTATAACGTATAACGTATAACGTATAACGTATATCCTATAACGCATAACGTATAACGTATAACGTATAACGTATAACGTATAACGTATAACGTATAACGTATAACGTATAACGTATAACGTATAACGTATAACGTATAACGTATAACGTATAACGTATGTCGTATAACGTATAACGTGTAACGTATAACGTATAACGTATAACGTATAACGTATAATGTATAACGTATAACGTATAACGTATAACGTATAACGTATAACGTATAACGTATAACGTATAACGTATAACGTATAACGTACAACGTATAACTTATAACGTATAACGTATAACGTATAACGTATAGCGTATAACGTATAACGTATAACGTATAACGTCCAACGTCTAACGTATAACGTATAACGTATAACGTATAACGTATAACGTATAACGTATAACGTATAGCGTATAACGTATAACGTACAACGTATAACGTATAACGTATAACGTATAACGTATAACGTATAACGTATATCCTATAACGCATAACGTATAACGTATAACGTATAACGTATAACGTATAACGTATAACGTATAACGTATAACGTATAACGTATAACGTATAACGTATAACGTATAACGTATAACGTATAACGTATGTCGTATAACGTATAACGTGTAACGTATAACGTATAACGTATAACGTATAACGTATAATGTATAACGTATAACGTATAACGTATAACGTATAACGTATAACGTATAACGTATAACGTATAACGTATAACGTATAACGTACAACGTATAACTTATAACGTATAACGTATAACGTATAACGTATAGCGTATAACGTATAACGTATAACGTATAACGTCCAACGTCTAACGTATAACGTATAACGTATAAAGTATAACGTACAACGTATAACGTATAACGTATATCCTATAACGCATAACGTATAACGTATAACGTATAACGTATAACGTATATCCTATAACGCATAACGTATAACGTATAACGTATAACGTATAACGTATAACGTATAACGTATAACGTATAACGTATAACGTATAACGTATAACGTATAACGTATAACGTATAACGTATAACGTATAACGTGTAACGTATAACGTATAACGTATAACGTATAACGTATAATGTATAACGTATAACGTATAACGTACAACGTATAACGTATAACGTATAACGTATAACGTATAACGTATAACGTATATCCTATAACGCATAACGTATAACGTATAACGTATAACGTATAACGTATAACGTATAACGTATAACGTATAACATATAACGTATAACGTATAACGTATAACGTATAACGTATAACGTATAACGTACAATGTTTAACGTATAACGTATAACGTAGAACGTATAACGTATAACGTATATCGTATAACGTATGACGTATAACGTATAACGTATAACGTATAACGTAGAACGTATAACGTATAACGTATAACGTATAACGTATAACGTATAACGTATAACGTATAACGTATAACGTATAACGTACAACGTATAACGTATAACGTATAACGTATAACTTATATCCTATAACGCATAACGTATAACGTATAACGTATAACGAATAACGTGTAACGTACAACGTATAACGTATAACGTATAACGTATAACTTATATCCTATAACGCATAACGTATAACGTATAACGTATAACGTATAACGTATAACGTATAACGTATAACGTATAACGTATAAGGTATAACGCATAACGTATAACGTATAACGTATAACGTATAACGTGTAACGTATAACGTATAACGTATAACGTATAACGTATAACGTATAACGTATAACGTATAACGTATAACGTATAACGTATAACGTATAACGTATAACGTATAACGTATAACGTATAACGTACAACGTATAACGTATAACGTATAACGTATAACGTATATCCTATAACGCATAACCTATAACGTATCACGTATAACGTATAACTTATAACGTATAACGTATAACGGAGAACGTATAACGTATAACGTATATCGTATAACGTATGACGTATAACGTATAACGTATAACGTATAACGTATAACGTATAACGTATAACGTATAACGTATAACGTATAACGTATAACGTATAACGTACAACGTATAACGTATAACGTATAACGTATAACTTATATCCTATAACGCATAACGTATAACGTATAACGTATAACGTATAACGTATAACGTAGAACGTATAACGTATAACGTATAACGTATAACGTATAACGTATAACGTATAACGTATAACGTATAACGTATAGCGTATAACGTATAACGTATAACGATTAACGTAAAACGTATGACGTATTACATATTACGTATAACGTATAACGTATAACGTACAACGTATAACGTATAACGCACAACGTATAACGTATAACGTATAACGCATAACGTATAACGTATAACGTATAACGTATAACGTATAACGTATAACGTATAACGTATAAGGTATAACGTATAACGTATAACGTATAACGTATAACGTATAACGTATAACGTATAACGTATAACGCATAACGTATAACGCATAACGTATAACGCATAACGTATAACGTATAACGTATAACGTATAACGTATAACGTATACGTATAACGTATAACGTATAACGTATAACGTATAACGTATAACGTATAACGTATAACGTATAACGTATAACGTATAACGTATAACGTATAACGTATAACGTATAACGTATAGCGTATAACGTATAACGTACAACGTATAACGTAAAACGTATAACGTATAACGTATAACGTATAACGTATATCCTATAACGCATAACGTATAACGTATAACGTATAACGTATAACGTATAACGTATAACGTATAACGTATAACGTATAACGTATAACGTATAACGTATAACGTATAACGTATAACGTATGTCGTATAACGTATAACGTGTAACGTATAACGTATAACGTATAACGTATAACGTATAACGTATAATGTATAACGTATAACGTATAACGTATAACGTATAACGTATAACGTATAACGTATAACGTATAACGTATAACGTATAACGTACAACGTATAACGTATAACGTATAACGTATAACGTATAACGTATAGCGTATAACGTATAACGTATAACGTATAACGTCCAACGTCTAACGTATAACGTATAACGTATAAAGTATAACGTACAACGTATAACGTATTACGTATATCCTATAACGCATAACGTATAACGTATAACGTATTACGTATAACGTATATCCTATAACGCATAACGTATAACGTATAACGTATAACGTATAACGTATAACGTATAACGTATAACGTATAACGTATAACGTATAACGTATAACGTATAACGTATAACGTATAACGTATAACGTATAACGTGTAACGTATAACGTATAACGTATAACGTATAACGTATAATGTATAACGTATAACGTATAACGTACAACGTATAACGTATAACGTATAACGTATAACGTATAACGTATAACGTATATCCTATAACGCATAACGTATAACGTATAACGTATAACGTATAACGTATAACGTATAGCGTATAACGTATAACATATAACGTATAACGTATAACGTATAACGTATAACGTATAACGTATAACGTACAATGTTTAACGTATAACGTATAACGTAGAACGTATAACGTATAACGTATATCGTATAACGTATGACGTATAACGTATAACGTATAACGTATAACGTATAACGTAGAACGTATAACGTATAACGTATAACGTATAGCGTATAACGTATAACGTATAACGTATAACGTACAACGTATAACGTATAACGTATAACGTATAACGTATAACGTATAACTTATATCCTATAACGTATAACGTATAACGAATAACGTGTAACGTATAACGTATAACGTATAACGTATAACGTATAACGTATAACGTATAACGTATAACGCATAACGTATAACGTATAACGTAAAACGTATAACGTATAACGTATAACGTACAACGTATAACGTATAACGTATAACGTATAACGTATATCCTATAACGCATAACGTATAACGTATAACGTATAACGTATAACGTATAACGTATAACGTATAACGTATAACGTAGAACGTATAACGTATAACGTATATCGTATAACGTATGACGTATAACGTATAACGTATAACGTATAACGTATAACGTATAACGTATAACGGATAACGTATAACGTATAACGTACAACGTATAACGTATAACGTATAACGTATAACGTATATCATATAACGCATAACGTATGACGTATAACGTATAACGTACAATGTTTAAACGTATAACGATAACGTAGAACGTATAACGTATAACGTATATCGTATAACGTATGACGTATAACGTATAACGTATAACGTATAACGTATAACGTATAACATATAACGTATAACGTATAACGTATAACGTACAACGTATAACGTATAACATATAACGTATAACGTATAACGTATAACGTACAACGTATAACGTATAACGTATAACGTATAAATTATATCCTATAACGCATAACGTATAACGTATAACGTATAACGTATAACGTGTAACGTATAACGTATAACGTATAACGTATAACGTATAACGTATAACGTATAACATATAACGTATAACGTATAACGTATAACGGATAACGTATAACGTATAACGTACAACGTATAACGTATAACGTATAACGTATAACGTATATCATATAACGCATAACGTATGACGTATAACGTATAACGTACAATGTTTAACGTATAACGTATAACGTAGAACGTATAACGTATAACGTATAACGTATAACGTATAACGTATAACGTATAACGTACAACGTATAACGTATAACATATAACGTATAACGTATAACGTATAACGTACAACGTATAACGTATAACGTATAACGTATAAATTATATCCTATAACGCATAACGTATAACGTATAACGTATAACGTATAACGTGTAACGTATAACGTATAACGTATAACGTATAACGTATAACGTATAACGTATATCCTATAACGCATAACGTATAACGTATAACGTATAACGTATAACGTATAACGTATAACGTATAACGTATAACGTATAACGTATAACGTATAACGTAGAACGTATAACGTATAACGTATATCGTATAACGTATGACGTATAACGTATAACGTATAACGTATAACGTATAACGTATAACATATAACGTATAACGTATAACGTATAACGTACAACGTATAACGTATAACATATAACGTATAACGTATAACGTATAACGTACAACGTATAACGTATAACGTATAACGTATAAATTATATCCTATAACGCATAACGTATAACGTATAACGTATAACGTATAACGTGTAACGTATAACGTATAACGTATAACGTATAACGTATAACGTATAACGTATAACGTATAACGTATAACGTATAACGTATAACGTATAACGTATAACGTATAGCGTATAACGTATAACGTATAACGATTAACGTGTAACGTATAACGTATAACGTATAACGTATAACGTATAATGTATAACGTATAACGTATAACGTACAACGTATAACGTATAACGTATAACGTATAACGTATAACGTATAACGTATATCCTATAACGCATAACGTATAACGTATAACGTATAACGTATAACGTATAACGTATAGCGTATAACGTATAACATATAACGTATAACGTATAACGTATAACGTATAACGTATAACGTATAACGTACAATGTTTAACGTATAACGTATAACGTAGAACGTATAACGTATAACGTATATCGTATAACGTATGACGTATAACGTATAACGTATAACGTATAACGTATAACGTATAACGTATAACGTATAACGTATAACGTATAACGTATAACGTATAACGTATAACGTATAACGTACAACGTATAACGTATAACGTATAACGTATAACGTATAACGTATAACTTATATCCTATAACGTATAACGTATAACGAATAACGTGTAACGTATAACGTATAACGTATAACGTATAACGTATAACGTATAACGTATAACGTATAACGCATAACGTATAACGTATAACGTATAACGTATAACGTATAACGTATAACGTACAACGTATAACGTATAACGTATAACGTATAACGTATAACGTATATCCTATAACGCATAACGTATAACGTATAACGTATAACGTATAACGTATAACGTATAACGTATAACGTATAACGTAGAACGTATAACGTATAACGTATATCGTATAACGTATGACGTATAACGTATAACGTACAACGTATAACGTATAACGTATAACGTATAACGGATAACGTATAACGTATAACGTACAACGTATAACGTATAACGTATAACGTATAACGTATATCATATAACGCATAACGTATGACGTATAACGTATAACGTACAATGTTTAACGTATAACGTATAACGTAGAACGTATAACGTATAACGTATATCGTATAACGTATGACGTATAACGTATAACGTATAACGTATAACGTATAACGTATAACATATAACGTATAACGTATAACGTATAACGTACAACGTATAACGTATAACATATAACGTATAACGTATAACGTATAACGTACAACGTATAACGTATAACGTATAACGTATAAATTATATCCTATAACGCATAACGTATAACGTATAACGTATAACGTATAACGTGTAACGTATAACGTATAACGTATAACGTATAACGTATAACGTATAACGTATAACGTATAACGTATAACGTATAACGTATAACGTATAACGTATAACGTATAACGTATAACGTACAACGTATAACGTATAACGTATAACGTATAACGTATATCCTATAACGCATAACCTATAACGTATCACGTATAACGTATAACGTATAACGTATAACGTATAACGTAGAACGTATAACGTATAACGTATATCGTATAACGTATGACGTATAACGTATAACGTATAACGTATAACGTATAACGTATAACGTATAACGTATAACGTATAACGTATAACGTATAACGTACAACGTATGACGTATAACGTATAACGTATAACTTATATCCTATAACGCATAACGTATAACGTATAACGTATAACGTATAACGTATAACGTATAACGTATAACGTATAACGTATAACGTATAACGTATAACGTATAACGTATAACGTATAGCGTATAACGTATAACGTATAACGATTAACGTAAAACGTATGACGTATTACATATTACGTATAACGTATAACGTATAACGTATAACGTATAACGTATAACGCAAAACGTATAACGTATAACGTATAACGCATAACGTATAACGTATAACGTATAACGTATAACGTATAACGTATAACGTATAACGTATAAGGTATAACGTATAACGTATAACGTATAACGTATAACGTATAACGTATAACGTATAACGTATAACGCATAACGTATAAGGCATAACGTATAACGCATAACGTATAACATATAACGTATAACGTATAACGTATAACGTATACGTATAACGTATAACGTATAACGTATAACGTATAACGTATAACGTATAACGTATAACGTATAACGTATGTCGTATAACGTATAACGTATAACGTATAACGTATAACGTATAACGTATAACGTATAACGTATAACGTATGTCGTATAACGTATAACGTATAACGTATAACGTATAACGTATAACGTATAACGTATAATGTATAACGTATAACGTATAACGTATAACGTATAACGTATAACGTATAACGTATAACGCATAACGTATAACGTATAACGTATAACGTATAACGTATAACGTATAACGTACAACGTATAACGTATAACGTATAACGTATAACGTATATCCTATAACGCATAACGTATAACGTATAACGTATAACGTATAACGTATAACGTATAACGTATAACGTATAACGTAGAACGTATAACGTATAACGTATATCGTATAACGTATGACGTATAACGTATAACGTATAACGTATAACGTATAACGTATAACGTATAACGGATAACGTATAACGTATAACGTACAACGTATAACGTATAACGTATAACGTATAACGTATATCATATAACGCATAACGTATGACGTATAACGTATAACGTACAATGTTTAACGTATAACGTATAACGTAGAACGTATAACGTATAACGTATATCGTATAACGTATGACGTATAACGTATAACGTATAACGTATAACGTATAACGTATAACATATAACGTATAACGTATAACGTATAACGTACAACGTATAACGTATAACATATAACGTATAACGTATAACGTATAACGTACAACGTATAACGTATAACGTATAACGTATAAATTATATCCTATAACGCATAACGTATAACGTATAACGTATAACGTATAACGTGTAACGTATAACGTATAACGTATAACGTATAACGTATAACGTATAACGTATAACGTATAACGTATAACGTATAACGTATAACGTATAACGTATAACGTATAACGTATAACGTACAACGTATAACGTATAACGTATAACGTATAACGTATATCCTATAACGCATAACCTATAACGTATCACGTATAACGTATAACGTATAACGTATAACGTATAACGTAGAACGTATAACGTATAACGTATATCGTATAACGTATGACGTATAACGTATAACGTATAACGTATAACGTATAACGTATAACGTATAACGTATAACGTATAACGTATAACGTATAACGTATAACGTACAACGTATGACGTATAACGTATAACGTATAACTTATATCCTATAACGCATAACGTATAACGTATAACGTATAACGTATAACGTATAACGTATAACGTATAACGTATAACGTATAACGTATAACGTATAACGTATAACGTATAGCGTATAACGTATAACGTATAACGATTAACGTAAAACGTATGACGTATTACATATTACGTATAACGTATAACGTATAACGTATAACGTATAACGTATAACGCAAAACGTATAACGTATAACGTATAACGCATAACGTATAACGTATAACGTATAACGTATAACGTATAACGTATAACGTATAACGTATAAGGTATAACGTATAACGTATAACGTATAACGTATAACGTATAACGTATAACGTATAACGTATAACGCATAACGTATAAGGCATAACGTATAACGCATAACGTATAACATATAACGTATAACGTATAACGTATAACGTATACGCATAACGTATAACGTATAACGTATAACGTATAACGTATAACGTATAACGTATAACGTATAACGTATGTCGTATAACGTATAACGTATAACGTATAACGTATAACGTATAACGTATAACGTATAACGTATAACGTATGTCGTATAACGTATAACGTATAACGTATAACGTATAACGTATAACGTATAACGTATAATGTATAACGTATAACGTATAACGTATAACGTATAACGTATAACGTATAACGTATAACGTATAACGTATAACGTATAACGTATAACGTATAACGTATAACGTATAACGTATAACGTACAACGTATAACGTATAACGTATAACGTATAACGTATATCCTATAACGCATAACGAATAACGTATAACGTATAACGTATAACGTATAACGTATAACGTATAACGTATAACGTATAACGTATAACGTATAACGTATAACGTATAACGTATAACGTATGTCGTATAACGTATAACGTATAACGTATAACGTATAACGTATAACGTATAACGTATAACGTATAACGTATAACGTATAACGTATAACGTATAACGTATAACGTATAACGTATAACGTATAACGTATAACGTATAACGTATAACGTATAACGTACAACGTATAACGTATAACGCATAACGTATAGCGTATAACGTATAACGTATAACGTATAACGTCCAACGTATAACGTCCAACGTATAACGTATAACGTATAACGTATAAAGTATAACGTACAACGTATAACGTATAACGTATATCCTATAACGCATAACGTATAACGTATAACGTATAACGTATAACGTATAACGTATAACGTATAACGTATAACGTATAAAGTATGACGTATAACGTATAACGTATAACGTATAACGTATAACGTATAACGTATAACGTATAACGTATAACGTATAACGTATAACGTATAACGTATAACGTATAACGCAAAACGTATAACGTATAACGTATAACGCATAACGTATAACGTATAACGTATAACGTATAACGTATAACGTATAACGTATAACGTATAAGGTATAACGTATAACGTATAACGTATAACGTATAACGTATAACGTATAACGTATAACGTATAACGCATAACGTATAAGGCATAACGTATAACGCATAACGTATAACATATAACGTATAACGTATAACGTATAACGTATACGCATAACGTATAACGTATAACGTATAACGTATAACGTATAACGTATAACGTATAACGTATAACGTATGTCGTATAACGTATAACGTATAACGTATAACGTATAACGTATAACGTATAACGTATAACGTATAACGTATGTCGTATAACGTATAACGTATAACGTATAACGTATAACGTATAACGTATAACGTATAATGTATAACGTATAACGTATAACGTATAACGTATAACGTATAACGTATAACGTATAACGTATAACGTATAACGTATAACGTATAACGTATAACGTATAACGTACAACGTATAACGTATAACGTATAACGTATAACGTATATCCTATAACGCATAACGTATAACGTATAACGTATAACGTATAACGTATAACGTATAACGTATAACGTATAACGTATAACGTATAACGTATAACGTATAACGTATAACGTATAACGTATGTCGTATAACGTATAACGTATAACGTATAACGTATAACGTATAACGTATAACGTATAACGTATAACGTATAACGTATAACGTATAACGTATAACGTATAACGTATAACGTATAACGTATAACGTATAACGTATAACGTATAACGTATAACGTACAACGTATAACGTATAACGCATAACGTATAGCGTATAACGTATAACGTATAACGTATAACGTATAACGTCCAACGTATAACGTCCAACGTATAACGTATAACGTATAACGTATAAAGTATAACGTACAACGTATAACGTATAACGTATATCCTATAACGCATAACGTATAACGTATAACGTATAACGTATAACGTATAACGTATAACGTATAACGTATAACGTATAAAGTATGACGTATAACGTATAACGTATAACGTATAACGTATAACGTATAACGTATAACGTATAACGTATAACGTATAACGTATAACGTATAACGTATAACGTATAACGTATAACGTATAACGTATAACGTATAACGTATAACGTATAACGTATAACGTATAACGTATAACGTATAGCGTATAACGTATAACGTATAACGATTAACGTGAAACGTATGACGTATTACATATTACGTATAACGTATAACGTATAACGTATAACGTATAACGTATAACGTATAGCGTATAACGAATAACGTATAACGTATAACGTATAACGCATAACGTATAACGTATAACGTATAACGTATAACGCATAACGTATAACGTATAACGTATAACGTATAACGTATAACGTATAACGTACAACGTTTAACGTATAACGTATAACGTAGAACGTATAACGTATAACGTATAACGTATAACGTATGACGTATAACGTATAACGTACAACGTTTAACGTATAATCTATAACGTAGAACGTATAACGTACAACGTATAACGTATAACGTACAACGTATAACGTATAACGTATATCCTATAACGCATAACGTATAACGTATAACGTATAACGTATAACGTATAACGTATAACGTATAACGTATAACGTATAACGTATAACGTACTACGTATAACGTATAACGTATAACGTATAACGTATAACGTATAGCGTATAACGTATAACGTATAACGTCTAACGTCCAACGTATAACGTATAACGTACAACGTATAACGTATAACGTACAACGTTTAACGTATACCGTATAACGAATAACGTATAACGTATATCGCATGACGTATAACATATAACGTATAACGTATAGCGTATAACGTATAACGTATAACGTATAACGTATAACGTACAACGTCTAACGTATAACGTATAACGTATAACGTACAACGTATAACGTATAACGTACAACGTATAACGTATAACGTAT
Source organism: Ptiloglossa arizonensis (assembly GCF_051014685.1). NCBI lineage: Eukaryota > Metazoa > Arthropoda > Insecta > Hymenoptera > Colletidae > Ptiloglossa > Ptiloglossa arizonensis. The sequence continues at coordinate 4,714 of NW_027480102.1, read as the reverse complement.
AACGTATAACCTATAACGTATAACGTATGACGTATAACGTATAACGTATAACGCATAACGTATAACGTATAACGTATAACGTATAACGTATAACGTATAACGTATAACGTATGTCGTATAACGTATAACGTATAACGTATAACGTATAACGTATAACGTATAACGTATAACGTATAACGTATAACGTATAACGTACAACGTATAACGTATAACGTATAACGTATAACGTATATCCTATAACGCATAACGTATAACGTATAACGTATAACGTATAACGAATAACGTATAACGTATAACGTATAACGTATAACGTATAACGTATAACGTATAACGTATAACGTATAACGTATAACGTATGTCGTATAACGTATAACGTATAACGTATAACGTATAACGTATAACGTATAACGTATAACGTGTAACGTATAACGTGTAACGTATAACGTACAACGTATAACGTATAACGTATAACGTATAACGTATAACGTATAACGTACAGCGTATAACGTATAACGTATAACGTATAACGTCCAACGTATAACGTATAACGTATAACGTATAACGTATAACGTATAACGTATAAAGTATAACGTATAACGTATAACGTATAACGTATAACGATTAACGTAAAACGTATGACGTATTACATATTACGTATAACGTATAACGTATAACGTATAACGTATAACGTATAACGTATAACGTATAACGTATAACGTATAACGTATAACGTATAACGTATAACGAATAACGTACAACGTTTAACGTATAACGTATAACGTAGAACGTATAACGTATAACGTATATCGTATAACGTATGACGTATAACGTATAACATACAACGTTTAACGTATAACGTATAACGTATAACGTATAGCGTATAACGTATAATGTATAACGTATAACGTATAACGTATAACGTATAACGTATAACGTATAACGTATAACGTATAACGTATAACGTATAACGTACAACGTATAACGTATAACGTATAACGTATAACGTATATCTTATAACGCATAACGTATAACGTATAACGTATAACGTATAACGTATAACGTATAGCGTATAACGTATAACGTATAACGATTAACGTAAAACGTATGACGTATTACATATTACGTATAACGTATAACGTATAACGTATAACGTATAACGTATAACGTATAACGTATAACGTATAACGTATAACGTATTACGTATAACGCATAACGTATAACGTATAACGTATAACGTATAACGTATATCGCATGACGTACAACGTTTAACGTATAACGTATAACGTAGGACGTATAACGTATAACGTATAACGTATAACGTATGACGTATAACGTATAACGTACAACGTTTAACGTATAATATATAACGTAGAACGTATAACGTACAACGTATAACGAATTACGTACAACGTTTAACGTATAACGTATAACGTAGAACGTATAACGTATAACGTATAACGTATAACGTATGACGTATAACGTATAACGTACAACGTTTAACGTATAACGTATAACGTAGAACGTATAACGTATAACGTATAACGTATAACGTAGAACGTATAACGTATAACGTATAACGTATAACGTATAACGTATAACGTATAACGTATAACGTATAACGTATAACGTATAACGTATAACGTATAACGTATAACGTATAACGTATAACGTATAACGTATAACGTATAGAGTATAACGTATAACGTATAACGATTAACGTAAAACGTATGACGTATTACATATTACGTATAACGTATAACGTATAACGTATAACGTATAACGTATAACGCATAACGTATAACGTATAACGTATAACGCATAACGTATAACGTATAACGTATAACGTATAACGTATAACGTATAACGTACAACGTTTAACGTATAATGTATAACGTAGGACGTATAACGTATAACGTATAACGTATAACGTATGACGTATAACGTATAACGTACAACGTTTAACGTATAATGTATAACGTAGAACGTATAACGTACAACGTATAACGTATAACGTATAACGTATAACGTAGAACGTATAACGTATAACGTATAACGTATAACGTATGATGTATAACGTATAACGTATAACGTATAACGTATAACGTATAACGTATGTCGTATAACGTATAACGTATAACGTATAACGTATAACGTATAACGTATAACGTATAACGTATAACGTATAACGTATAACGTATAACGTATAACGTATAACGTATAACGTACAACGTATAACGTATAACGTATAACGTATAACGTATATCCTATAACGCATAACGTATAACGTATAACGTATAACGTATAACGAATAACGTATAACGTATAACGTATAACGTATAACGTATAACGTATAACGTATAACGTATAACGTATAACGTATAACGTATGTCGTATAACGTATAACGTATAACGTATAACGTATAACGTATAACGTATAACGTATAACGTGTAACGTATAACGTGTAACGTATAACGTACAACGTATAACGTATAACGTATAACGTATAACGTATAACGTACAGCGTATAACGTATAACGTATAACGTATAACGTCCAACGTATAACGTATAACGTATAACGTATAACGTATAACGTATAACGTATAAAGTATAACGTATAACGTATAACGTATAACGTATAACGATTAACGTAAAACGTATGACGTATTACATATTACGTATAACGTATAACGTATAACGTATAACGTATAACGTATAACGTATAACGTATAACGTATAACGTATAACGTATAACGTATAACGAATAACGTACAACGTTTAACGTATAACGTATAACGTAGAACGTATAACGTATAACGTATATCGTATAACGTATGACGTATAACGTATAACATACAACGTTTAACGTATAACGTATAACGTATAACGTATAGCGTATAACGTATAATGTATAACGTATAACGTATAACGTATAACGTATAACGTATAACGTATAACGTATAACGTATAACGTATAACGTATAACGTACAACGTATAACGTATAACGTATAACGTATAACGTATATCTTATAACGCATAACGTATAACGTATAACGTATAACGTATAACGTATAACGTATAGCGTATAACGTATAACGTATAACGATTAACGTAAAACGTATGACGTATTACATATTACGTATAACGTATAACGTATAACGTATAACGTATAACGTATAACGTATAACGTATAACGTATAACGTATTACGTATAACGCATAACGTATAACGTATAACGTATAACGTATAACGTATATCGCATGACGTACAACGTTTAACGTATAACGTATAACGTAGGACGTATAACGTATAACGTATAACGTATAACGTATGACGTATAACGTATAACGTACAACGTTTAACGTATAATATATAACGTAGAACGTATAACGTACAACGTATAACGAATTACGTACAACGTTTAACGTATAACGTATAACGTAGAACGTATAACGTATAACGTATAACGTATAACGTATGACGTATAACGTATAACGTACAACGTTTAACGTATAACGTATAACGTAGAACGTATAACGTATAACGTATAACGTATAACGTAGAACGTATAACGTATAACGTATAACGTATAACGTATAACGTATAACGTATAACGTATAACGTATAGCGCATAACGTATAACGTATAACGTATAACGTATAACGTATAACGTATAACGTATAACGTATAACGTATAACGTATAGAGTATAACGTATAACGTATAACGATTAACGTAAAACGTATGACGTATTACATATTACGTATAACGTATAACGTATAACGTATAACGTATAACGTATAACGCATAACGTATAACGTATAACGTATAACGCATAACGTATAACGTATAACGTATAACGTATAACGTATAACGTATAACGTACAACGTTTAACGTATAATGTATAACGTAGGACGTATAACGTATAACGTATAACGTATAACGTATGACGTATAACGTATAACGTACAACGTTTAACGTATAATGTATAACGTAGAACGTATAACGTACAACGTATAACGTATAACGTATAACGTATAACGTATAACGTAGAACGTATAACGTATAACGTATAACGTATAACGTATGATGTATAACGTATAACGTATAACGTATAACGTATAACGTATAACGTATGTCGTATAACGTATAACGTATAACGTATAACGTATAACGTATAACGTATAACGTATAACGTATAACGTATAACGTATAACGTATAACGTATAACGTATAACGTATAACGTACAACGTATAACGTATAACGTATAACGTATAACGTATATCCTATAACGCATAACGTATAACGTATAACGTATAACGTATAACGAATAACGTATAACGTATAACGTATAACGTATAACGTATAACGTATAACGTATAACGTATAACGTATAACGTATAACGTATGTCGTATAACGTATAACGTATAACGTATAACGTATAACGTATAACGTATAACGTATAACGTGTAACGTATAACGTGTAACGTATAACGTACAACGTATAACGTATAACGTATAACGTATAACGTATAACGTACAGCGTATAACGTATAACGTATAACGTATAACGTCCAACGTATAACGTATAACGTATAACGTATAACGTATAACGTATAACGTATAAAGTATAACGTATAACGTATAACGTATAACGTATAACGATTAACGTAAAACGTATGACGTATTACATATTACGTATAACGTATAAC
>NW_027480101.1:0-38837 GCF_051014685.1 Ptiloglossa arizonensis | reverse complement strand
GTTATACGTTATACGTTATACGTTATACGTTATACGTTATACGTTATACGTTATACGTTATACGTGATACGTTATGCGTTTTACGTTATACGTTATACGTTATACGTTATACGTTATACGTTTTACGTTATACGTTATACGTCATACGTTATACGTTATACGCCATACGTTATACGTTATACGTTATACGTTACACGTTATACGCTATACGTTATAGGTCATACCTTATACGTGATACGTCATACGTTATACGTTGTACGTTATACGTTATACGCCATACGTTATACGTTATACGTTATACGTTATACGTTATACGCTATACGTTATACGTTATACGTTATACGTTATAGGTTATACGTTATACGTTATACGTTATATGTTATACGTTATACGTTATACGTTATAGGTTATACGTTATACGTTATACGTTATACGTTATACGTTATACGTTATACGTTATACGTTATACGTTATACGTTATACGCCATACGTTATACGTTATACGTTATACGTTATACGTTATACGCTATACGTTATACGTTATACGTTATACGTTATACGTTATACGTTATACGTTATACGTTATACGTTATACGTTATACGTTATACGTTATATGTTATACGTTATACGTTATACGTTATACGTTATACGTTATACGTTATACGTTTTACGTTATACGTTATACGTCATACGTTATACGTTATACGCCATACGTTATACGTTATACGTTATACGTTATACGTTATACGCTATACGTTATACGTTATACGTTATACGTTATAGGTTATACGTTATACGTTATACGTTATACGTTATACGTTATACGTTATACGTTATACGTTGTACGTTATACGTTATACGTTATATGTTATACGTTATACGTTATACGTTACACGTTATACGTTATTCGTTATACGTTATAGGTCATACGTTACACTTTATACGTTATACGTTTTACGTTATACGTTATACGTTGTACGTTATACGTTATACGTTATACGTTACACGTCATACGTTATACGTTATACGTTATACGTTATACGTTATACGTCATACGTTTTACGGTATACATTATACGTTATACGTCATAGGTTATACGTTATACGTTATACGTTATACGTAATATGTAATACGTCTTACGTTTTACGTTATTCGTTATACTTTCTTCGTTACAGGTTATACGTTATACCATATACGTTATACGTTATACGTTATACGTTATACGTTATACGTTATACGTTTTACGTTATACGTTATACGTTATACGTTATACGTTATACGTTATACGTTATACGTTATACGTTATACGTTATACGTTATACGTTATACGTTATAGGTTATACGTTACACGTAATATGTAATACGTCATACGTTTTACGTTATACGTTATACGTTGTACGTTATACGTTATACGTCATACGTTATACGTTATACGTTATACGTTATACGCCATACGTTATACGTTATACGTTATACGTTATACGTTATACGCTATACGTTATACGTTATACGTTATACGTTATACGTTATACGTTATACGTTATACGTTATACGTTATACGTTATACGTTATACGTTATACGTTATACGTTATACGTTAAACGTTATACGTTATACGCTATACGTTATACGTTATACGTTATACGTTATAGGTTATACGTTATACGTTATACGTTATACGTTATACGTTATACGTTATACGTTATACGTGATACGTTATGCGTTTTACGTTATACGTTATACGTGATACGTTACGCGTTTTACGTTATACGTTATACGTTATACGTTATAGGTTATACGTTACACGTAATATGTAATACGTCATACGTTTTACGTTATACGTTATACGTTATACGTTATACGTTATACGTTATACGTTTTACGTTATACGTTATACGTTATACGTTATACGTTATACGTTATACGTTATACGTTATACGTTATACGTTATACGTTATACGTTATACGTTATACGTTATACGTTATACGTTATACGTTATACGTTATACGTTATACGTTATACGTTATACGTTATACGTTATACGTTATACGTTATACGTTATACGTTATACGTTATACGTTATACGTTATACGTTATACGTTATACGTTATACGTTATACGTTATACGTCATACGTTTTACGGTATACATTATACGTTATACGTCATAGGTTATACGTTATACGTTATACGTTATACGTAATATGTAATACGTCTTACGTTTTACGTTATTCGTTATACTTTCTTCGTTACAGGTTATACGTTATACCATATACGTTATACGTTATACGTTATACGTTATACGTTATACGTTTTACGTTATACGTTATACGTTATACGTTATACGTTATACGTTATACGTTATACGTTATACGTTATACGTTATACGTTATACGTTATACGTTATACGTTATACGTTATACGTTATACGTTATACGTTATACGTTATACGTTATACGTTATAGGTCATACGTTACACGTTATACGTTATACGTTATACGTTATACGTTATACGTTGTACGTTATACGTTATACGTTACACGTCATACGTTATACGTTTTACGTTATACGTTATACTTTATACGTTATACGTTATACGTTATACGTAATATGTAATACGTCATACGTTTTACGTTATACGTTATACGTTATACGTTATACGTTATACGTTATACGTTATACGTTATACGTTTTACGTTATACGTTATACGTCATACGTTATACCTTATATGTTATACGTTATACGCCATAGGTTATACGTTAAACGTTATACGTTATACGTTATACGCTATACGTTATACGTTATACGTTATACGTTATACGTTATACGTTATACGTTATACGTTATACGTTATACGTTATACGTTATACGTTATACGTTATACGTTATACGTTATACGTTATACGTTATACGTTATACGTTATACGCTATACGTTATACGTTATACGTTATACGTTATAGGTTATACGTTATACGTTATACGTTATACGTTATACGTTATACGTTATACGTTATACGTGATACGTTATGCGTTTTACGTTATACGTTATACGTGATACGTTATGCGTTTTACGTTATACGTTATACGTTATACGTTATAGGTTATACGTTATACGTTATACGTTATACGTTATACGTTATACGTTATACGTTATACGTTATACGTTATACGTTATACGTTATACGTTATACGTTATACGTTATACGTTATACGTTATACGTTATACGTTATACGTTATACGTTATACGTTATACGTTATACGTTATACGTTATACGTTATACGTTATACGTTATACGTTATAGGTCATACGTTACACGTTATACGTTATACGTTATACGTTATACGTTATACGTTGTACGTTATACGTTATACGTTACACGTCATACGTTATACGTTTTACGTTATACGTTATACGTTATACGTTATACGTTATACGTTATACGTTATACGTAATATGTAATACGTCATACGTTTTACGTTATACGTTATACGTTATACGTTATACGTTATACGTTATACGTTATACGTTATACGTTATACGTTATACGTTTTACGTTATACGTTATACGTCATACGTTATACCTTATACGTTATACGTTATACGCCATAGGTTATACGTTAAACGTTATACGTTATACGTTATACGCTATACGTTATACGTTATACGTTATACGTTATACGTTATACGTTATACGTTATACGTTATACGTTATACGTTATACGTTATACGTTATACGTTATACGTTATACGTTATACGTTATACGTTATACGTTATACGCTATACGTTATACGTTATACGTTATACGTTATAGGTTATACGTTATACGTTATACGTTATACGTTATACGTTATACGTTATACGTTATACGTTATACGTGATACGTTATGCGTTTTACGTTATACGTTATACGTGATACGTTATGCGTTTTACGTTATACGTTATACGTTATACGTTATAGGTTATGCGTTATACGTTATACGTTATACGTTATACGTTATACGTTATACGTGATACGTTATGCGTTTTACGTTATACGTTATACGTTATACGTTATAGGTTATACGTTATACGTTATACGTTATACGTTATACATTATACGTTATACGTTATACGTGATACGTTATGCGTTTTACGTTATACGTTATACGTTATACACTATACGTTATACGTTATACGTTATACGTTATACGTTATACGTGATACGTTATGCGTTTTACGTTATACGTTATACGTGATACGTTATGCGTTTTACGTTATACGTTATACGTTATACACTATACGTTATACGTTATACGTTATACGTTATACGTTATACGTTATACGTTATACGTTATACGTTATACGTTATACGTTATACGTTATACGTTATACGTTATACGTTATACGTTATACGTTATACGTTATACGTTATACGTTATACGTTATACGTTATACGTTATACGCTATACGTTATACGTTATACGTTATACGTTATACGTTATACATACGTTATACGTTATACGTTATACGTTATACGTTATACGTTTTACGTTATACGTTATACGTCATACGTTATACGTTATACGCCATACGTTATACGTTATACGTTATACGTTATACGTTATACGCTATACGTTATACGTTATACGTTATACGTTATAGGTTATACGTTATACGTTATACGTTATATGTTATACGTTATACGTTATACGTTGTACGTTATACGTTATACGTTATATGTTATACGTTATACGTTATACGTTACACGTTATACGTTATACGTTATAGGTCATACGTTACACTTTATACGTTATACGTTTTACGTTATACGTTATACGTTGTACGTTATATGTTATACGTTACACGTCATACGTTATACGTTATACGTTATACGTTATACGTTATACGTCATACGTTTTACGGTATACATTATACGTTATACGCCATAGGTTATACGTTATACGTTATACGTTATATGTAATATGTAATACGTCTTACGTTTTACGTTATTCGTTATACTTTCTTCGTTACAGGTTATACGTTATACCATATACGTTATACGTTATACGTTATACGTTATACGTTATACCCTATACGTTATACGTTATACGTCATACGTTATACGTTATAGGTCATACCTTATACGTGATACGTCATACGTTATACGTTGTACGTTATACGTTATACGTTACACGTCATACGTTATGCGTTTTACGTTATACGTTATACGTTATACGTTATACGTTATACGTTATACGTTATACGTAATATGTAATACGTCATACGTTTTACGTTATACGTTATACGTTATACGTTATACGTTATACGTTATACGTTTTACGTTATACGTTATACGTCATACGTTATACGTTATACGTTATACGTTATACGCCATACGTTATACGTTATACGTTATACGTTATACGTTATACGCTATACGTTATACGTTATACGTTATACGTTATACGTTATACGTTATACGTTATACGTTATACGTTATACGTTATACGTTATACGTTATACGTTATACGTTATACGTTATACGTTATACATTATACGTTATACGCTATACGTTATACGTTATACGTTATACGTTATAGGTTATACGTTATACGTTATACGTTATACGTTATACGTTATACGTTATACGTTATACGTGATACGTTATACGTGATACGTTACGCGTTTTACGTTATACGTTATACGTTATACGTTATAGGTTATACGTTACACGTAATATGTAATACGTCATACGTTTTACGTTATACGTTATACGTTATACGTTATACGTTATACGTTATACGTTTTACGTTATACGTTATACGTTATACGTTATACGTTATACGTTGTACGTTATACGTTATACGTTACACGTCATACGTTATACGTTTTACGTTATACGTTATACGTTATACGTTATACGTTATACGTCATACGTTTTACGTTATACGTTATACGTTATACGCCATAGGTTATACGTTAAACGTTATACGTTATACGTTATACGCTATACGTTATACGTTATACGTTATACGTTATACGTTATACGTTATACGTTATACGTTATACGTTATACGTTATACGTTATACGTTATACGTTATACGTTATACGTTATACGTTATACGTTATACGTTATACGTTATACGTTATACGTTATACGTTATACGTCATACGTTTTACGGTATACATTATACGTTATACGTCATAGGTTATACGTTATACGTTATACGTTATACGTAATATGTAATACGTCTTACGTTTTACGTTATTCGTTATACTTTCTTCGTTACAGGTTATACGTTATACCATATACGTTATACGTTATACGTTATACGTTATACGTTATACGTTATACGTTTTACGTTATACGTTATACGTTATACGTTATACGTTATACGTTATACGTTATACGTTATACGTTATACGTTATACGTTATACGTTATACGTTATACGTTATACGTTATACGTTATACGTTATACGTTATACGTTATACGTTATACGTTATAGGTCATACGTTACACGTTATACGTTATACGTTATACGTTATACGTTATACGTTGTACGTTATACGTTATACGTTACACGTCATACGTTATACGTTTTACGTTATACGTTATACTTTATACGTTATACGTTATACGTTATACGTAATATGTAATACGTCATACGTTTTACGTTATACGTTATACGTTATACGTTATACGTTATACGTTATACGTTATACGTTATACGTTTTACGTTATACGTTATACGTCATACGTTATACCTTATACGTTATACGTTATACGCCATAGGTTATACGTTAAACGTTATACGTTATACGTTATACGCTATACGTTATACGTTATACGTTATACGTTATACGTTATACGTTATACGTTATACGTTATACGTTATACGTTATACGTTATACGCTATACGTTATACGTTATACGTTATACGTTATACGTTATACGTTATACGCTATACGTTATACGTTATACGTTATACGTTATAGGTTATACGTTATACGTTATACGTTATACGTTATACGTTATACGTTATACGTTATACGTGATACGTTATGCGTTTTACGTTATACGTTATACGTGATACGTTATGCGTTTTACGTTATACGTTATACGTTATACGTTATAGGTTATACGTTATACGTTATACGTTATACGTTATACGTTATACGTTATACGTTATACGTTATACGTTATACGTTATACGTTATACGTTATACGTTATACGTTATACGTTATACGTTATACGTTATACGTTATACGTTATACGTTATACGTTATACGTTATACGTTATACGTTATACGTTATACGTTATACGTTATACGTTATACGTTATACGTTATAGGTCATACGTTACACGTTATACGTTATACGTTATACGTTATACGTTATACGTTGTACGTTATACGTTATACGTTACACGTCATACGTTATACGTTTTACGTTATACGTTATACGTTATACGTTATACGTTATACGTTATACGTTATACGTAATATGTAATACGTCATACGTTTTACGTTATACGTTATACGTTATACGTTATACGTTATACGTTATACGTTATACGTTATACGTTTTACGTTATACGTTATACGTCATACGTTATACCTTATACGTTATACGTTATACGCCATAGGTTATACGTTAAACGTTATACGTTATACGTTATACGCTATACGTTATACGTTATACGTTATACGTTATACGTTATACGTTATACGTTATACGTTATACGTTATACGTTATACGTTATACGTTATACGTTATACGTTATACGTTATACGTTATACGTTATACGCTATACGTTATACGTTATACGTTATACGTTATAGGTTATACGTTATACGTTATACGTTATACGTTATACGTTATACGTTATACGTTATACGTTATACGTGATACGTTATGCGTTTTACGTTATACGTTATACGTGATACGTTATGCGTTTTACGTTATACGTTATACGTTATACGTTATAGGTTATGCGTTATACGTTATACGTTATACGTTATACGTTATACGTTATACGTTATACGTTATACGTGATACGTTATGCGTTTTACGTTATACGTTATACGTTATACACTATACGTTATACGTTATACGTTATACGTTATACGTTATACGTTATACGTTATACGTTATAGGTTATACGTTTTACGTTATACGTTATACGTCATACGTTAGACGTCATACGCCATACGTTATACGTTATACGTTATACGTTATACGTTATACGCTATACGTTATACGTTATACGTTATACGTTATACGTTATACGTTATACGTTATACGTTATACGTTATACGTTATACGTTATACGTTATACGTTATACGTTATACGTTATACGCTATACGTTATACGTTATACGTTATACGTTATAGGTTATACGTTATACGTTATACGTTATACGTTATACGTTATACGTTATACGTTATACGTTATACGTTATACGTGATACGTTATGCGTTTTACGTTATACGTTATACGTTATACGTTATAGGTTATACGTTTACGTTATACGTTATACGTTATACGTTATACGTTATACGTTATACGTTATACGTGATACGTTATGCGTTTTACGTTATACGTTATACGTTATACACTATACGTTATACGTTATACGTTATACGTTATACGTTATACGTTATACGTTATACGTTATACGTTATACGTTATACGTTATACGTTATACGTTATACGTTATACGTTATACGTTATACGTTATACGTTGTACGTTATACGTTGCACGTTATATGTTATACGTTATACGCTATACGTTACACGTTATACGTTATACGTTATAGGTCATACGTTACACGTTATACGTTATACGTTTTACGTTATACGTTATACGTTGTACGTTATACGTTATACGTTATACGTTATACGTTATACGTTATACGTTATACGTTATACGTTATACGCTATACGTTATACGTTATACGTTATACGTTATAGGTTATACGTTATACGTTATACGTTATACGTTATACGTTATACGTTATACGTTATACGTTATACGTGATACGTTATGCGTTTTACGTTATACGTTATACGTTATACACTATACGTTATACGTTATACGTTATACGTTATACGTGATACGTTATGCGTTTTACGTTATACGTTATACGTTATACGTTATAGGTTATACGTTATACGTTATACGTTATACGTTATACGTTATACGTTATACGTTATACGTGATACGTTATGCGTTTTACGTTATACGTTATACGTTATACACTATACGTTATACGTTATACGTTATACGTTATACGTTATACGTTATACGTTATACGTTATACGTTATACGTTATACGTTATACGTTATACGTTATACGTTATACGTTATACGTTATACGTTATACGTTATACGTTATACGTTATACGTTATACGTTATACGTTATACGCTATACGTTATACGTTATACGTTATACGTTATACGTTATACGTTATACGTTATACGTTATACGTTATACGTTATACGTTATACGTTTTACGTTATACGTTATACGTCATACGTTATACGTTATACGCCATACGTTATACGTTATACGTTATACGTTATACGTTATACGCTATACGTTATACGTTATACGTTATACGTTATAGGTTATACGTTATACGTTATACGTTATATGTTATACGTTATACGTTATACGTTGTACGTTATACGTTATACGTTATATGTTATACGTTATACGTTATACGTTACACGTTATACGTTATACGTTATAGGTCATACGTTACACTTTATACGTTATACGTTTTACGTTATACGTTATACGTTGTACGTTATATGTTATACGTTACACGTCATACGTTATACGTTATACGTTATACGTTATACGTTATACGTCATACGTTTTACGGTATACATTATACGTTATACGTCATAGGTTATACGTTATACGTTATACGTTATATGTAATATGTAATACGTCTTACGTTTTACGTTATTCGTTATACTTTCTTCGTTACAGGTTATACGTTGTACCATATACGTTATACGTTATACGTTATACGTTATACGTTGTACGTTATACGTTCTACGTTATACGTTATACGTTATACGTTATACGTTATACGTTATACGTTATACGTTATACGTTATACGTTATACGTTATACGTTATACGTTATACGTTATACGTTATACGTTATACGTTATACGTTATACGTTATACGTTATACGTAATAGGTCATACGTTACACGTTATACGTTATACGTTATACGTTATACGTTGTACGTTATACGTTATACGTTACACGTCATACGTTATGCGTTTTACGTTATACGTTATACGTTATACGTTATACGTTATACGTTATACGTTATACGTAATATGTAATACGTCATACGTTTTACGTTATACGTTATACGTTATACGTTATACGTTATACGTTATACGTTTTACGTTATACGTTATACGTCATACGTTATACGTTATACGTTATACGTTATACGCCATACGTTATACGTTATACGTTATACGTTATACGTTATACGCTATACGTTATACGTTATACGTTATACGTTATACGTTATACGTTATACGTTATACGTTATACGTTATACGTTATACGTTATACGTTATACGTTATACGTTATACGTTATACGTGATACGTTATACGTGATACGTTACGCGTTTTACGTTATACGTTATACGTTATACGTTATAGGTTATACGTTACACGTAATATGTAATACGTCATACGTTTTACGTTATACGTTATACGTTATACGTTATACGTTATACGTTATACGTTTTACGTTATACGTTATACGTTATACGTTATACGTTATACGTTGTACGTTATACGTTATACGTTACACGTCATACGTTATACGTTTTACGTTATACGTTATACGTTATACGTTATACGTTATACGTCATACGTTTTACGTTATACGTTATACGTTATACGTTATACGTTATACGTTATACGTTATGCGTTATACGTTATACGTTATACGTTATACGTTATACGTTATACGTTATACGTTATACGTTATACGTTATACGTTATACGTTATACGTGATACGTTATGCGTTTTACGTTATACGTTATACGTTATACGTTATAGGTTATACGTTATACGTTATACGTTATACGTTATACGTTATACGTTATACGTTATACGTTATACGTGATACGTTATGCGTTTTACGTTATACGTTATACGTTATACACTATACGTTATACGTTATACGTTATACGTTATACGTTATACGTTATACGTTATACGTTATACGTTATACGTTATACGTTATACGTTATACGTTATACGTTATACGTTATACGTTATACGTTATACGTTATACGTTATGCGTTATACGTTATACGTTATACGTTATACGTTATACGTTATACGTTATACGTTATACGTTATACGTTATACGTTATACGTTATACGTTATACGTTATACGTTATACGTTATACGTTATACGTTATACGTTATAGGTTATACGTTATACGTTATACGTTATACGTTATACGTTATACGTTATACGTTATACGTTATACGTTGTACGTTATACGTTATACGTTATATGTTATACGTTATACGTTATACGTCACACGTTATACGTTATACTTTATAGGTCATACGTTACACGTTATACGTTATACGTTTTACGTTATACGTTATACGTTGTACGTTATACGTTACACGTTACACGTCATACGTTATACGTTTTACGTTATACGTTATACGTTATACGTTATACGTGATACGTTATACGTAATATGTAATACGTTATACGTTATACGTTATACGTTATACGTTATACGTTATACGTTATACGTTATACGTTTTACGTTATACGTTATACGTCATACGTTATACGTCATACGCCATACGTTATACGTTATACGTTATACGTTATACGTTATACGCTATACGTTATACGTTATACGTTATACGTTATACGTTATACGTTATACGTTATACGTTATACGTTATACGTTATACGTTATACGTTATACGTTATACGTTATACGTTATACGCTATACGTTATACGTTATACGTTATACGTTATAGGTTATACGTTATACGTTATACGTTATACGTTATACGTTATACGTTATACGTTATACGTTATACGTTATACGTTATACGTTATACGTGATACGTTATGCGATTTACGTTATACGTTATACGTTATACGTTATACGTTATACGTTGTACGTTATACGTTATACGTTACACGTCATACGTTATGCGTTTTACGTTATACGTTATACGTTATACGTTATACGTTATACGTTATACGTTATACGTAATATGTAATACGTCATACGTTTTACGTTATACGTTATACGTTATACGTTATACGTTATACGTTATACGTTTTACGTTATACGTTATACGTCATACGTTATACGTTATACGTTATACGTTATACGCCATACGTTATACGTTATACGTTATACGTTATACGTTATACGCTATACGTTATACGTTATACGTTATACGTTATACGTTATACGTTATACGTTATACGTTATACGTTATACGTTATACGTTATACGTTATACGTTATACGTTTTACGTTATACGTTATACGTTATACGTTATACGCTATACGTTATACGTTATACGTTATACGTTATAGGTTATACGTTATACGTTATACGTTATACGTTATACGTTATACGTTATACGTTATACGTGATACGTTATACGTGATACGTTACGCGTTTTACGTTATACGTTATACGTTATACGTTATAGGTTATACGTTACACGTAATATGTAATACGTCATACGTTTTACGTTATACGTTATACGTTATACGTTATACGTTATACGTTATACGTTTTACGTTATACGTTATACGTTATACGTTATACGTTATACGTTGTACGTTATACGTTATACGTTACACGTCATACGTTATACGTTTTACGTTATACGTTATACGTTATACGTTATACGTTATACGTAATACGTCATACGTTTTACGTTATACGTTATACGTTATACGTTATACGTTATACGTTATACGTTATACGTTATACGTTATACGTTATACGTTATACGTTATACGTTATACGTTATACGTTATACGTTATACGTTATACGTTATACGTGATACGTTATGCGTTTTACGTTATACGTTATACGTTATACGTTATAGGTTATACGTTATACGTTATACGTTATACGTTATACGTTATACGTTATACGTTATACGTTATACGTTATACGTTATACGTGATACGTTATGCGTTTTACGTTATACGTTATACGTTATACGTCACACGTTATACGTTATACTTTATAGGTCATACGTTACACGTTATACGTTATACGTCATACGTTTTACGTTATACGTTATACGTTATACGTTATACGTTATACGTTATACGTTATACGTTATACGTTATACGTTATACGTTATACGTTATACGTTATACGTTATACGTTATACGTTATACGTTATACGTTATACGTTATACGTTATACGTTATACGTTATACGTTATACGTTATACGTTATACGTTATACGTTATACGTGATACGTTATAGGTTATACGTTATACGTTATACGTTATACGTTATACGTTATACGTTATACGTTATACGTTATACGTGATACGTTATGCGTTTTACGTTATACGTTATACGTTATACACTATACGTTATACGTTATACGTTATACGTTATACGTTATACGTTATACGTTATACGTTATACGTTATACGTTATACGTTATACGTTATACGTTATACGTTATACGTTATACGTTATACGTTATACGTTATACGTTATACGTTATACGTTATACGTTATACGTTATACGTTATACGTTATACGTTATACGTTATACGTTATACGTTATACGCTATACGTTATACGTTATACGTTATACGTTATAGGTTATACGTTATACGTTATACGTTATACGTTATACGTTATACGTTATACGTTATACGTTATACGTTATACGTTATACGTTATACGTTATACGTGATACGTTATACGTTATACGTTATACGTTATACGTTATACGTGATACGTTATACGTTATACGTTATACGTTATACGTGATACGTTATGCGTTTTACGTTATACGTTATACGTTATACGTTATAGGTTATACGTTATACGTTATACGTTATACGTCATACGTTTTACGTTATACGTTATACGTTATACGTTATACGTTATACGTTATACGTTATACGTTATACGTTATACGTTATACGTTATACGTTATACGTTATACGTTATACGTTATACGTTATACGTTATACGTTATACGTTATACGTGATACGTTATGCGTTTTACGTTATACGTTATACGTTATACGTTATAGGTTATACGTTATACGTTATACGTTATACGTTATACGTTATATGTTATACGTTATACGTTATACGTGATACGTTATGCGTTTTACGTTATACGTTATACGTTATACACTATACGTTATACGTTATACGTTATACGTTATACGTTATACGTTATACGTTATACGTTATACGTTATACGTTATACGTTATACGTTATACGTTATACGTTATACGTTATACGTTATACGTTATACGTTATACGTGATACGTTATGCGTTTTACGTTATACGTTATACGTTATACGTTATAGGTTATACGTTATACGTTATACGTTATACGTTATACGTTATACGTTATACGTCATACGTTATACGTGATACGTTATGCGTTTTACGTTATACGTTATACGTTATACACTATACGTTATACGTTATACGTTATACGTTATACGTTATACGTTATACGTTATACGTTATACGTTATACGTTATACGTTATACGTTATACGTTATACGTTATACGTTATACGTTATACGTTATACGTTATACGTTATACGTTATACGTTATACGTTATACGTTATACGTTATACGTTATACGTTATACGTTATACGTTATACGTTATACGTTATACGTTATACGTTATACGTTATACGTTATACGTTATACGTTATACGTTATACGTTATACGTTATACGTTATACGTTATACGTTTTACGTTATACGTTATACGTCATACGTTATACGTTATACGCCATACGTTATACGTTATACGTTATACGTTATACGTTATACGTTATACGCTATACGTTATACGTTATACGTTATACGTTATAGGTTATACGTTATACGTTATACGTTATACGTTATACGTTATACGTTATACGTTATACGTTGTACGTTATACGTTATACGTTATATGTTATACGTTATACGTTATACGTCACACGTTATACGTTATACTTTATAGGTCATACGTTACACGTTATACGTTATACGTTTTACGTTATACGTTATACGTTGTACGTTATACGTTATACGTTACACGTCATACGTTATACGTTTTACGTTATACGTTATACGTTATACGTTATACGTTATACGTTATACGTAATATGTAATACGTTATACGTTATACGTTATACGTTATACGTTATACGTTATACGTTATACGTTATACGTTTTACGTTATACGTTATACGTCATACGTTATACGTCATACGCCATACGTTATACGTTATACGTTATACGTTATACGTTATACGCTATACGTTATACGTTATACGTTATACGTTATACGTTATACGTTATACGTTATACGTTATACGTTATACGTTATACGTTATACGTTATACGTTATACGTTATACGTTATACGTTATACGTTATACGCTATACGTTATACGTTATACGTTATACGTTATAGGTTATACGTTATACGTTATACGTTATACGTTATACGTTATACGTTATACGTTATACGTTATACGTTATACGTGATACGTTATGCGTTTTACGTTATACGTTATACGTTATACGTTATAGGTTATACGTTTACGTTATACGTTATACGTTATACGTTATACGTTATACGTTATACGTTATACGTGATACGTTATGCGTTTTACGTTATACGTTATACGTTATACACTATACGTTATACGTTATACGTTATACGTTATACGTTATACGTTATACGTTATACGTTATACGTTATACGTTATACGTTATACGTTATACGTTATACGTTATACGTTATGCGTTTTACGTTATACGTTATACGTTATACGTTATACGTTATCGGTTATACGTTTACGTTATACGTTATACGTTATACGTCATACGTTATACGTCATACGCCATACGTTATACGTTATACGTTATACGCTATACGTTATACGCTATACGTTATACGTTATAGGTTATACGTTATACGTTATACGTTATACGTTATACGTTATACGTTATACGTTATACGTTGTACGTTATACGTTGTACGTTATATGTTATACGTTATACGCTATACGTTACACGTTATACGTTATACGTTATAGGTCATACGTTACACGTAATACGTTATACGTTTTACGTTATACGTTATACGTTGTACGTTATACGTTATACGTTATACGTTATACGTTATACGTTATACGTTATACGTTATACGTTATACGCTATACGTTATACGTTATACGTTATACGCCATACGTTATACGTTATACGTTATACGTTATACGTTATACGCTATACGTTATACGTTATACG
This sequence comes from Ptiloglossa arizonensis, assembly GCF_051014685.1. Lineage (NCBI taxonomy): Eukaryota > Metazoa > Arthropoda > Insecta > Hymenoptera > Colletidae > Ptiloglossa > Ptiloglossa arizonensis. The sequence goes on along the minus strand of NW_027480101.1, from coordinate 22,259 downwards.
TTATACGTTATACGTTATACGTTATACGTTATACGTTATACGTTATACGTTATACGTTATACGTTATACGTTATACGTTATACGTTATACGCTATACGTTATACGTTATACGTTATACGTTATAGGTTATACGTTATACGTTATACGTTATACGTTATACGTTATACGTTATACGTTATACGTGATACGTTATACGTGATACGTTACGCGTTTTACGTTATACGTTATACGTTATACGTTATAGGTTATACGTTACACGTAATATGTAATACGTCATACGTTTTACGTTATACGTTATACGTTATACGTTATACGTTATACGTTATACGTTTTACGTTATACGTTATACGTTATACGTTATACGTTGTACGTTATACGTTATACGTTACACGTCATACGTTATACGTTTTACGTTATACGTTATACGTTATACGTTATACGTTATACGTCATACGTTTTACGTTATACGTTATACGTTATACGTTATACGTTATACGTTATACGTTATACGTTATACGTTATACGTTATACGTTATACGTTATACGTTATACGTTATACGTTATACGTTATACGTTATACGTTATACGTTATACGTTATACGTGATACGTTATGCGTTTTACGTTATACGTTATACGTTATACGTTATAGGTTATACGTTATACGTTATACGTTATACGTTATACGTTATAAGTTATACGTTATACGTTATACGTTATACGTTATACGTGATACGTTATGCGTTTTACGTTATACGTTATACGTTATACACTATACGTTATACGTTATACGTTATACGTTATACGTTATACGTTATACGTTATACGTTATACGTTATACGTTATACGTTATACGCTATACGTTATACGTTATACGTTATACGTTATACGTTATACGTTATACGTTATACGTTATACGTTATACGTTATACGTTATACGTTATACGTTATACGTTATACGTTATACGTTATACGTTATACGTTATACGCTATACGTTATACGTTATACGTTATACGTTATAGGTTATACGTTATACGTTATACGTTATACGTTATACGTTATACGTTATACGTTATACGTTATACGTTATACGTTATACGTTATACGTTATACGTTATACGTTATACGTTATACGTTATACGTTATACGTTATACGTTATACGTTATACGTTATACGTAATATGTAATACGTCATACGTTTTACGTTATACGTTATACGTTATACGTTATACGTTATACGTTATACGTTATACGTTATACGTTATACGTTATACGTTATACGTTATACGTTATACGTTATACGTTATACGTTATACGCTATACGTTATACGTTATACGTTATACGTTATACGTTATACGTTATACGTTATACGTTATACGTTATACGCCATACGTTATACGTTATACGTTATACGTTATACGTTATACGCTATACGTTATACGTTATACGTTATACGTTATACGTTATACGTTATACGTTATACGTTATACGTTATACGTTATACGTTATACGTTATACGTTATACGTTATACGCTATACGTTATACGTTATACGTTATACGTTATAGGTTATACGTTATACGTTATACGTTATACGTTATACGTTATACGTTATACGTTATACGTTATACGTTATGCGTGATACGTTATGCGTTTTACGTTATACGTTATACGTTATACGTTATAGGTTATACGTTTACGTTATACGTTATACGTTATACGTTATACGTTATACGTTATACGTTATACGTGATACGTTATGCGTTTTACGTTATACGTTATACGTTATACACTATACGTTATACGTTATACGTTATACGTTATACGTTATACGTTATACGTTATACGTTATACGTTATACGTTATACGTTATACGTTATACGCTATACGTTATACGTTATACGTTATAGGTTATACGTTATACGTTATACGTTATACGTTATACGTTATACGTTATACGTTATACGTTATACGTGATACGTTATGCGTTTTACGTTATACGTTATACGTGATACGTTATGCGTTTTACGTTATACGTTATACGTTAAACGTTATAGGTTATACGTTATACGTTATACGTTATACGTTATACGTTATACGTTATACGTTATACGTTATACGTTATACGTTATACGTTATACGTGATACGTTATGCGTTTTACGTTATACGTTATACTTTATACACTATACGTTATACGTTATACGTTATACGTTATACGTTATACGTTATACGTTGTACGTTATACGTCATAGGTTATACGTTATACGTTATACGTTATACGTTATACGTTATACGTTATACGTTATACGTTATACGTTATACGTTATACGTTACACGTTATACGTTATACGTTATACGTTATACGTGATACGTTTTACGTTATACGTTATACGTCATACGTTATACGTTATACGCCATACGTTATACGTTATACGTTATACGTTATACGTTATACGTTATACGCTATACGTTATACGTTATACGTTATACGTCATAGGTTATACGTTATACGTTATACGTTATACGTTATACGTTATACGTTATACGTTATACGTTGTACGTTATACGTTGTACGTTATACGTTATACGTTATACGTTGTACGTTATACGTTGTACGTTATATGTTATACGTTATACGTTATACGTTATACGTTATACGTTATACGTTATACGTTATACGTTATACGTTATACGTTATACGTTATACGTTATACGTGATACGTTATACGTTATACGTTATACGTTATACGTTATACGTTATACGTTATACGTGATACGTTATGCGTTTTACGTTATACGTTATACGTTATACACTATACGTTATACGTTATACGTTATACGTTATACGTTATACGTTATACGTTATACGTTATACGTTATACGTTATACGTTATACGTTATACGTTATACGTTATACGTTATACGTTATACGTTATACGTTATACGTTATACGTTATACGTTATACGTTATACGTTATACGTTTTACGTTATACGTTATACGTCATACGTTATACGTTATACGCCATACGTTATACGTTATACGTTATACGTTATACGTTATACGTTATACGTTATACGTTATACGTTATACGTTATACGTTATACGTTATACGTTATACGTTATACGTTATACGTTATACGTTATACGTTATACGTTATACGTTATACGTTATACGTTATACGTTATACGTTATACGTTATACGTTATACGTTATAAGTTTTACGTTATACGTTATACGTCATACGTTATACGTTATACGCCATACGTTATACGTTATACGTTATACGTTATACGTTATACGCTATACGTTATACGTTATACGTTATACGTCATAGGTTATACGTTATACGTTATACGTTATACGTTATACGTTATACGTTATACGTTATACGTTGTACGTTATACGTTGTACGTTATATGTTATACGTTATACGTTATACGTTATACGTTATACGTTATACGTTATACGTTATACGTTATACGTTATACGTTATACGTTATACGTTATACGTTATACGTTATACGTTATACGTTATACGTTATACGTTATACGTTATACGTTATACGTTATACGTTATACGTTATACGTTTTACGTTATACGTTATACGTCATACGTTATACGTTATACGCCATACGTTATACGTTATACGTTATACGTTATACGTTATACGCTATACGTTATACGTTATACGTTATACGTTATAGGTTATACGTTATACGTTATACGTTATACGTTATACGTTATACGTTATACGTTGTACGTTATACGTTATACGTTATATGTTACACGTTATACGTTATACGTCACACGTTATACGTTATAAGTTATAGGTCATACGTTACACGTTATACGTTATACTTTTTACGTTATACGTTATACGTTGTACGTTATACGTTATACGTTACACGTCATACGTTATACGTTTTACGTTATACGTTATACGTTATACGTTATACGTGATACGTTATACGTAATATGTAATACGTCGTACGTTTTACGTTATACGTTATACGTTATACGTTATACGTTTTACGTTATACGTTATACGATATACGATATACGTTATACGTTATACGATATACGTTATACGTTATACGTTAGACGTTATAGGTTTCACGTAATACGTTATACGTTATTGGTTATACGTTATTCGATATACGTTCTTCGTTACACGCTAGACGTTATACGTTATTGGTTATACGTTATTCGATATACGTTCTTCGTTACACGCTAGACGTTATACGTTATGGGTTATACGTTATACGTTACACGTTATACGTTATACGTTATACGTTATACGTTATACGTTATACGTTATACGTTATACGTTATACGTTATACGCTATACGTTATACGTTATACGTTATACGTCATAGGTTATACGTTATACGTTATACGTTATACGTTATACGTTATACGTTATACGTTATACGTTATACGTTATACGTTATACGTTATACGTTTTACGTTATACGTTATACGTCATACGTTATACGTTATACGCCATACGTTATACGTTATACGTTATACGTTATACGTTATACGCTATACGTTATACGTTATACGTTATACGTTATAGGTTATACGTAATATGTAATACGTCTTACGTTTTACGTTATTCGTTATACTTTCTTCGTTACAGGTTATACGTTATACCATATACGTTATACGTTATACGTTATACGTTATACGTTATACGTTATACGTTTTACGTTATACGTTATACGTTATACGTTATACGTTATACGTTATACGTTATACGTTATACGTTATACGTTATACGTTATACGTTATACGTTATACGTTATACGTTATACGTTATACGTTATACGTTATACGTTATACGTTATACGTTATAGGTCATACGTTACACGTTATACGTTATACGTTATACGTTATACGTTATACGTTGTACGTTATACGTTATACGTTACACGTCATACGTTATACGTTTTACGTTATACGTTATACGTTATACGTTATACGTTATACGTTATACGTTATACGTTATACGTTATACGTTATACGTTATACGTTATACGTTATACGTTATACGTTATACGTTATACGTTATACGTTATACGTTATACGTCATACGTTTTACGGTATACATTATACGTTATACGTCATAGGTTATACGTTATACGTTATACGTTATACGTAATATGTAATACGTCTTACGTTTTACGTTATTCGTTATACTTTCTTCGTTACAGGTTATACGTTATACCATATACGTTATACGTTATACGTTATACGTTATACGTTATACGTTATACGTTTTACGTTATACGTTATACGTTATACGTTATACGTTATACGTTATACGTTATACGTTATACGTTATACGTTATACGTTATACGTTATACGTTATACGTTATACGTTATACGTTATACGTTATACGTTATACGTTATACGTTATACGTTATACGTTATAGGTCATACGTTACACGTTATACGTTATACGTTATACGTTATACGTTATACGTTGTACGTTATACGTTATACGTTACACGTCATACGTTATACGTTTTACGTTATACGTTATACTTTATACGTTATACGTTATACGTTATACGTAATATGTAATACGTCATACGTTTTACGTTATACGTTATACGTTATACGTTATACGTTATACGTTATACGTTATACGTTATACGTTTTACGTTATACGTTATACGTCATACGTTATACCTTATACGTTATACGTTATACGCCATAGGTTATACGTTAAACGTTATACGTTATACGTTATACGCTATACGTTATACGTTATACGTTATACGTTATACGTTATACGTTATACGTTATACGTTATACGTTATACGTTATACGTTATACGTTATACGTTATACGTTATACGTTATACGTTATACGTTATACGTTATACGTTATACGCTATACGTTATACGTTATACGTTATACGTTATAGGTTATACGTTATACGTTATACGTTATACGTTATACGTTATACGTTATACGTTATACGTGATACGTTATGCGTTTTACGTTATACGTTATACGTGATACGTTATGCGTTTTACGTTATACGTTATACGTTATACGTTATAGGTTATACGTTATACGTTATACGTTATACGTTATACGTTATACGTTATACGTTATACGTTATACGTTATACGTTATACGTTATACGTTATACGTTATACGTTATACGTTATACGTTATACGTTATACGTTATACGTTATACGTTATACGTTATACGTTATACGTTATACGTTATACGTTATACGTTATACGTTATAGGTCATACGTTACACGTTATACGTTATACGTTATACGTTATACGTTATACGTTGTACGTTATACGTTATACGTTACACGTCATACGTTATACGTTTTACGTTATACGTTATACGTTATACGTTATACGTTATACGTTATACGTTATACGTAATATGTAATACGTCATACGTTTTACGTTATACGTTATACGTTATACGTTATACGTTATACGTTATACGTTATACGTTATACGTTTTACGTTATACGTTATACGTCATACGTTATACCTTATACGTTATACGTTATACGCCATAGGTTATACGTTAAACGTTATACGTTATACGTTATACGCTATACGTTATACGTTATACGTTATACGTTATACGTTATACGTTATACGTTATACGTTATACGTTATACGTTATACGTTATACGTTATACGTTATACGTTATACGTTATACGTTATACGTTATACGCTATACGTTATACGTTATACGTTATACGTTATAGGTTATACGTTATACGTTATACGTTATACGTTATACGTTATACGTTATACGTTATACGTTATACGTGATACGTTATGCGTTTTACGTTATACGTTATACGTGATACGTTATGCGTTTTACGTTATACGTTATACGTTATACGTTATAGGTTATGCGTTATACGTTATACGTTATACGTTATACGTTATACGTTATACGTTATACGTTATACGTGATACGTTATGCGTTTTACGTTATACGTTATACGTTATACACTATACGTTATACGTTATACGTTATACGTTATACGTTATACGTTATACGTTATACGTTATACGTTATACGTTTTACGTTATACGTTATACGTCATACGTTAGACGTCATACGCCATACGTTATACGTTATACGTTATACGTTATACGTTATACGCTATACGTTATACGTTATACGTTATACGTTATACGTTATACGTTATACGTTATACGTTATACGTTATACGTTATACGTTATACGTTATACGTTATACGTTATACGTTATACGCTATACGTTATACGTTATACGTTATACGTTATAGGTTATACGTTATACGTTATACGTTATACGTTATACGTTATACGTTATACGTTATACGTTATACGTTATACGTGATACGTTATGCGTTTTACGTTATACGTTATACGTTATACGTTATAGGTTATACGTTTACGTTATACGTTATACGTTATACGTTATACGTTATACGTTATACGTTATACGTGATACGTTATGCGTTTTACGTTATACGTTATACGTTATACACTATACGTTATACGTTATACGTTATACGTTATACGTTATACGTTATACGTTATACGTTATACGTTATACGTTATACGTTATACGTTATACGTTATACGTTATACGATATACGTTATACGTTGTACGTTATACGTTGCACGTTATATGTTATACGTTATACGCTATACGTTACACGTTATACGTTATACGTTATAGGTCATACGTTACACGTTATACGTTATACGTTTTACGTTATACGTTATACGTTGTACGTTATACGTTATACGTTATACGTTATACGTTATACGTTATACGTTATACGTTATACGTTATACGCTATACGTTATACGTTATACGTTATACGTTATAGGTTATACGTTATACGTTATACGTTATACGTTATACGTTATACGTTATACGTTATACGTTATACGTGATACGTTATGCGTTTTACGTTATACGTTATACGTTATACACTATACGTTATACGTTATACGTTATACGTTATACGTGATACGTTATGCGTTTTACGTTATACGTTATACGTTATACGTTATAGGTTATACGTTATACGTTATACGTTATACGTTATACGTTATACGTGATACGTTATGCGTTTTACGTTATACGTTATACGTTATACACTATACGTTATACGTTATACGTTATACGTTATACGTTATACGTTATACGTTATACGTTATACGTTATACGTTATACGTTATACGTTATACGTTATACGTTATACGTTATACGTTATACGTTATACGTTATACGTTATACGTTATACGTTATACGTTATACGTTATACGCTATACGTTATACGTTATACGTTATACGTTATACGTTATACGTTATACGTTATACGTTATACGTTATACGTTATACGTTATACGTTTTACGTTATACGTTATACGTCATACGTTATACGTTATACGCCATACGTTATACGTTATACGTTATACGTTATACGTTATACGCTATACGTTATACGTTATACGTTATACGTTATAGGTTATACGTTATACGTTATACGTTATATGTTATACGTTATACGTTATACGTTGTACGTTATACGTTATACGTTATATGTTATACGTTATACGTTATACGTTACACGTTATACGTTATACGTTATAGGTCATACGTTACACTTTATACGTTATACGTTTTACGTTATACGTTATACGTTGTACGTTATATGTTATACGTTACACGTCATACGTTATACGTTATACGTTATACGTTATACGTTATACGTCATACGTTTTACGGTATACATTATACGTTATACGTCATAGGTTATACGTTATACGTTATACGTTATATGTAATATGTAATACGTCTTACGTTTTACGTTATTCGTTATACTTTCTTCGTTACAGGTTATACGTTGTACCATATACGTTATACGTTATACGTTATACGTTATACGTTGTACGTTATACGTTCTACGTTATACGTTATACGTTATACGTTATACGTTATACGATATACGTTATACGTTATACGTTATACGTTATACGTTATACGTTATACGTTATACGTTATACGTTATACGTTATACGTTATACGTTATACGTTATACGTAATAGGTCATACGTTACACGTTATACGTTATACGTTATACGTTATACGTTGTACGTTATACGTTATACGTTACACGTCATACGTTATGCGTTTTACGTTATACGTTATACGTTATACGTTATACGTTATACGTTATACGTTATACGTAATATGTAATACGTCATACGTTTTACGTTATACGTTATACGTTATACGTTATACGTTATACGTTATACGTTTTACGTTATACGTTATACGTTATACGTTATACGTTATACGTTATACGTTATACGTTATGCGTTATACGTTATACGTTATACGTTATACGTTATACGTTATACGTTATACGTTATACGTTATACGTTATACGTTATACGTTATACGTTATACGTTATACGTTATACGTTATACGTTATACGTTATACGTTATAGGTTATACGTTATACGTTATACGTTATACGTTATACGTTATACGTTATACGTTATACGTTATACGTTGTACGTTATACGTTATACGTTATATGTTATACGTTATACGTTATACGTCACACGTTATACGTTATACTTTATAGGTCATACGTTACACGTTATACGTTATACGTTTTACGTTATACGTTATACGTTGTACGTTATACGTTACACGTTACACGTCATACGTTATACGTTTTACGTTATACGTTATACGTTATACGTTATACGTGATACGTTATACGTAATATGTAATACGTTATACGTTATACGTTATACGTTATACGTTATACGTTATACGTTATACGTTATACGTTTTACGTTATACGTTATACGTCATACGTTATACGTCATACGCCATACGTTATACGTTATACGTTATACGTTATACGTTATACGCTATACGTTATACGTTATACGTTATACGTTATACGTTATACGTTATACGTTATACGTTATACGTTATACGTTATACGTTATACGTTATACGTTATACGTTATACGTTATACGTTATACGTTATACGCTATACGTTATACGTTATACGTTATACGTTATAGGTTATACGTTATACGTTATACGTTATACGTTATACGTTATACGTTATACGTTATACGTTATACGTTATACGTTATACGTTATACGTGATACGTTATGCGTTTTACGTTATACGTTATACGTTATACGTTATACGTTATACGTTGTACGTTATACGTTATACGTTACACGTCATACGTTATGCGTTTTACGTTATACGTTATACGTTATACGTTATACGTTATACGTTATACGTTATACGTAATATGTAATACGTCATACGTTTTACGTTATACGTTATACGTTATACGTTATACGTTATACGTTATACGTTTTACGTTATACGTTATACGTCATACGTTATACGTTATACGTTATACGTTATACGCCATACGTTATACGTTATACGTTATACGTTATACGTTATACGCTATACGTTATACGTTATACGTTATACGTTATACGTTATACGTTATACGTTATACGTTATACGTTATACGTTATACGTTATACGTTATACGTTATACGTTATACGTTATACGTTATACGTTATACGTTATACGTTATACGCTATACGTTATACGTTATACGTTATACGTTATAGGTTATACGTTATACGTTATACGTTATACGTTATACGTTATACGTTATACGTTATACGTGATACGTTATACGTGATACGTTACGCGTTTTACGTTATACGTTATACGTTATACGTTATAGGTTATACGTTACACGTAATATGTAATACGTCATACGTTTTACGTTATACGTTATACGTTATACGTTATACGTTATACGTTATACGTTTTACGTTATACGTTATACGTTATACGTTATACGTTATACGTTGTACGTTATACGTTATACGTTACACGTCATACGTTACACGTTTTACGTTATACGTTATACGTTATACGTTATACGTTATACGTCATACGTTTTACGTTATACGTTATACGTTATACGTTATACGTTATACGTTATACGTTATACGTTATACGTTATACGTTATACGTTATACGTTATACGTTATACGTTATACGTTATACGTTATACGTTATACGTTATACGTTATACGTGATACGTTATGCGTTTTACGTTATACGTTATACGTTATACGTTATAGGTTATACGTTATACGTTATACGTTATACGTTATACGTTATACGTTATACGTTATACGTTATACGTGATACGTTATGCGTTTTACGTTATACGTTATACGTTATACGTCACACGTTATACGTTATACTTTATAGGTCATACGTTACACGTTATACGTTATACGTCATACGTTTTACGTTATACGTTATACGTTATACGTTATACGTTATACGTTATACGTTATACGTTATACGTTATACGTTATACGTTATACGTTATACGTTATACGTTATACGTTATACGTTATACGTTATACGTTATACGTTATACGTTATACGTTATACGTTATACGTTATACGTTATACGTTATACGTTATACGTTATACGTTATACGTGATACGTTATAGGTTATACGTTATACGTTATACGTTATACGTTATACGTTATACGTTATACGTTATACGTTATACGTGATACGTTATGCGTTTTACGTTATACGTTATACGTTATACACTATACGTTATACGTTATACGTTATACGTTATACGTTATACGTTATACGTTATACGTTATACGTTATACGTTATACGTTATACGTTATACGTTATACGTTATACGTTATACGTTATACGTTATACGTTATACGTTATACGTTATACGTTATACGTTATACGTTATACGTTATACGTTATACGTTATACGTTATACGTTATACGTTATACGCTATACGTTATACGTTATACGTTATACGTTATAGGTTATACGTTATACGTTATACGTTATACGTTATACGTTATACGTTATACGTTATACGTTATACGTTATACGTTATACGTTATACGTGATACGTTATACGTTATACGTTATACGTTATACGTTATACGTGATACGTTATACGTTATACGTTATACGTTATACGTGATACGTTATGCGTTTTACGTTATACGTTATACGTTATACGTTATAGGTTATACGTTATACGTTATACGTTATACGTCATACGTTTTACGTTATACGTTATACGTTATACGTTATACGTTATACGTTATACGTTATACGTTATACGTTATACGTTATACGTTATACGTTATACGTTATACGTTATACGTTATACGTTATACGTTATACGTGATACGTTATGCGTTTTACGTTATACGTTATACGTTATACGTTATAGGTTATACGTTATACGTTATACGTTATACGTTATACGTTATACGTTATACGTTATACGTTATACGTGATACGTTATGCGTTTTACGTTATACGTTATACGTTATACACTATACGTTACACGTTATACGTTATACGTTATACGTTATACGTTATACGTTATACGTTATACGTTATACGTTATACGTTATACGTTATACGTTATACGTTATACGTTATACGTTATACGTTATACGTTATACGTTATACGTGATACGTTATGCGTTTTACGTTATACGTTATACGTTATACGTTATAGGTTATACGTTATACGTTATACGTTATACGTTATACGTTATACGTTATACGTTATACGTTATACGTGATACGTTATGCGTTTTACGTTATACGTTATACGTTATACACTATACGTTATACGTTATACGTTATACGTTATACGTTATACGTTATACGTTATACGTTATACGTTATACGTTATACGTTATACGTTATACGTTATACGTTATACGTTATACGTTATACGTTATACGTTATACGTTATACGTTATACGTTATACGTTATACGTTATACGTTATACGTTATACGTTATACGTTATACGTTATACGTTATACGTTATACGTTATACGTTATACGTTATACGTTATACGTTATACGTTATACGTTATACGTTATACGTTATACGTTATACGTTATACGTTATACGTTATACGTTTTACGTTATACGTTATACGTCATACGTTATACGTTATACGCCATACGTTATACGTTATACGTTATACGTTATACGTTATACGTTATACGCTATACGTTATACGTTATACGTTATACGTTATAGGTTATACGTTATACGTTATACGTTATACGTTATACGTTATACGTTATACGTTATACGTTGTACGTTATACGTTATACGTTATATGTTATACGTTATACGTTATACGTCACACGTTATACGTTATACTTTATAGGTCATACGTTACACGTTATACGTTATACGTTTTACGTTATACGTTATACGTTGTACGTTATACGTTATACGTTACACGTCATACGTTATACGTTTTACGTTATACGTTATACGTTATACGTTATACGTTATACGTTATACGTAATATGTAATACGTTATACGTTATACGTTATACGTTATACGTTATACGTTATACGTTATACGTTATACGTTATACGTTTTACGTTATACGTTATACGTCATACGTTATACGTCATACGCCATACGTTATACGTTATACGTTATACGTTATACGTTATACGCTATACGTTATACGTTATACGTTATACGTTATACGTTATACGTTATACGTTATACGTTATACGTTATACGTTATACGTTATACGTTATACGTTATACGTTATACGTTATACGTTATACGTTATACGCTATACGTTATACGTTATACGTTATACGTTATAGGTTATACGTTATACGTTATACGTTATACGTTATACGTTATACGTTATACGTTATACGTTATACGTTATACGTGATACGTTATGCGTTTTACGTTATACGTTATACGTTATACGTTATAGGTTATACGTTTACGTTATACGTTATACGTTATACGTTATACGTTATACGTTATACGTTATACGTGATACGTTATGCGTTTTACGTTATACGTTATACGTTATACACTATACGTTATACGTTATACGTTATACGTTATACGTTATACGTTATACGTTATACGTTATACGTTATACGTTATACGTTATACGTTATACGTTATACGTTATACGTTATGCGTTTTACGTTATACGTTATACGTTATACGTTATACGTTATCGGTTATACGTTTACGTTATACGTTATACGTTATACGTCATACGTTATACGTCATACGCCATACGTTATACGTTATACGTTATACGCTATACGTTATACGCTATACGTTATACGTTATAGGTTATACGTTATACGTTATACGTTATACGTTATACGTTATACGTTATACGTTATACGTTGTACGTTATACGTTGTACGTTATATGTTATACGTTATACGCTATACGTTACACGTTATACGTTATACGTTATAGGTCATACGTTACACGTAATACGTTATACGTTTTACGTTATACGTTATACGTTGTACGTTATACGTTATACGTTATACGTTATACGTTATACGTTATACGTTATACGTTATACGTTATACGCTATACGTTATACGTTATACGTTATACGCCATACGTTATACGTTATACGTTATACGTTATACGTTATACGCTATACGTTATACGTTATACGTTATACGTTATACGTTATACGTTATACGTTATACGTTATACGTTATACGTTATACGTTATACGTTATACGTTATACGTTATACGTTATACGTTATACGCTATACGTTATACGTTATACGTTATACGTTATAGGTTATACGTTATACGTTATACGTTATACGTTATACGTTATACGTTATACGTTATACGTGATACGTTATACGTGATACGTTATACGTGATACGTTACGCGTTTTACGTTATACGTTATACGTTATACGTTATAGGTTATACGTTACACGTAATATGTAATACGTCATACGTTTTACGTTATACGTTATACGTTATACGTTATACGTTATACGTTATACGTTTTACGTTATACGTTATACGTTATACGTTATACGTTGTACGTTATACGTTATACGTTACACGTCATACGTTATACGTTTTACGTTATACGTTATACGTTATACGTTATACGTTATACGTCATACGTTTTACGTTATACGTTATACGTTATACGTTATACGTTATACGTTATACGTTATACGTTATACGTTATACGTTATACGTTATACGTTATACGTTATACGTTATACGTTATACGTTATACGTTATACGTTATACGTTATACGTTATACGTGATACGTTATGCGTTTTACGTTATACGTTATACGTTATACGTTATAGGTTATACGTTATACGTTATACGTTATACGTTATACGTTATAAGTTATACGTTATACGTTATACGTTATACGTTATACGTGATACGTTATGCGTTTTACGTTATACGTTATACGTTATACACTATACGTTATACGTTATACGTTATACGTTATACGTTATACGTTATACGTTATACGTTATACGTTATACGTTATACGTTATACGCTATACGTTATACGTTATACGTTATACGTTATACGTTATACGTTATACGTTATACGTTATACGTTATACGTTATACGTTATACGTTATACGTTATACGTTATACGTTATACGTTATACGTTATACGTTATACGCTATACGTTATACGTTATACGTTATACGTTATAGGTTATACGTTATACGTTATACGTTATACGTTATACGTTATACGTTATACGTTATACGTTATACGTTATACGTTATACGTTATACGTTATACGTTATACGTTATACGTTATACGTTATACGTTATACGTTATACGTTATACGTTATACGTTATACGTAATATGTAATACGTCATACGTTTTACGTTATACGTTATACGTTATACGTTATACGTTATACGTTATACGTTATACGTTATACGTTATACGTTATACGTTATACGTTATACGTTATACGTTATACGTTATACGTTATACGCTATACGTTATACGTTATACGTTATACGTTATACGTGATACGTTATGCGTTTTACGTTATACGTTATACGTTATACACTATACGTTATACGTTATACGTTATACGTTATACGTTATACGTTATACGTTATACGTTATACGTTATACGTTATACGTTATACGTTATACGCTATACGTTATACGTTATACGTTATAGGTTATACGTTATACGTTATACGTTATACGTTATACGTTATACGTTATACGTTATACGTTATACGTGATACGTTATGCGTTTTACGTTATACGTTATACGTGATACGTTATGCGTTTTACGTTATACGTTATACGTTAAACGTTATAGGTTATACGTTATACGTTATACGTTATACGTTATACGTTATACGTTATACGTTATACGTTATACGTTATACGTTATACGTTATACGTGATACGTTATGCGTTTTACGTTATACGTTATACTTTATACACTATACGTTATACGTTATACGTTATACGTTATACGTTATACGTTATACGTTGTACGTTATACGTCATAGGTTATACGTTATACGTTATACGTTATACGTTATACGTTATACGTTATACGTTATACGTTATACGTTATACGTTACACGTTATACGTTATACGTTATACGTTATACGTGATACGTTTTACGTTATACGTTATACGTCATACGTTATACGTTATACGCCATACGTTATACGTTATACGTTATACGTTATACGTTATACGTTATACGCTATACGTTATACGTTATACGTTATACGTCATAGGTTATACGTTATACGTTATACGTTATACGTTATACGTTATACGTTATACGTTGTACGTTATACGTTGTACGTTATACGTTATACGTTATACGTTGTACGTTATACGTTGTACGTTATATGTTATACGTTATACGTTATACGTTATACGTTATACGTTATACGTTATACGTTATACGTTATACGTTATACGTTATACGTTATACGTTATACGTGATACGTTATACGTTATACGTTATACGTTATACGTTATACGTTATACGTTATACGTGATACGTTATGCGTTTTACGTTATACGTTATACGTTATACACTATACGTTATACGTTATACGTTATACGTTATACGTTATACGTTATACGTTATACGTTATACGTTATACGTTATACGTTATACGTTATACGTTATACGTTATACGTTATACGTTATACGTTATACGTTATACGTTATACGTTATACGTTATACGTTATACGTTATACGTTATACGTTTTACGTTATACGTTATACGTCATACGTTATACGTTATACGCCATACGTTATACGTTATACGTTATACGTTATACGTTATACGTTATACGTTATACGTTATACGTTATACGTTATACGTTATACGTTATACGTTATACGTTATACGTTATACGTTATACGTTATACGTTATACGTTATACGTTATACGTTATACGTTATACGTTATACGTTATACGTTATACGTTATACGTTATACGTTATAAGTTTTACGTTATACGTTATACGTCATACGTTATACGTTATACGCCATACGTTATACGTTATACGTTATACGTTATACGTTATACGCTATACGTTATACGTTATACGTTATACGTCATAGGTTATACGTTATACGTTATACGTTATACGTTATACGTTATACGTTATACGTTATACGTTGTACGTTATACGTTGTACGTTATATGTTATACGTTATACGTTATACGTTATACGTTATACGTTATACGTTATACGTTATACGTTATACGTTATACGTTATACGTTATACGTTATACGTTATACGTTATACGTTATACGTTATACGTTATACGTTATACGTTATACGTTATACGTTTTACGTTATACGTTATACGTCATACGTTATACGTTATACGCCATACGTTATACGTTATACGTTATACGTTATACGTTATACGCTATACGTTATACGTTATACGTTATACGTTATAGGTTATACGTTATACGTTATACGTTATACGTTATACGTTATACGTTATACGTTGTACGTTATACGTTATACGTTATATGTTACACGTTATACGTTATACGTCACACGTTATACGTTATAAGTTATAGGTCATACGTTACACGTTATACGTTATACTTTTTACGTTATACGTTATACGTTGTACGTTATACGTTATACGTTACACGTCATACGTTATACGTTTTACGTTATACGTTATACGTTATACGTTATACGTGATACGTTATACGTAATATGTAATACGTCGTACGTTTTACGTTATACGTTATACGTTATACGTTATACGTTTTACGTTATACGTTATACGATATACGATATACGTTATACGTTATACGATATACGTTATACGTTATACGTTAGACGTTATAGGTTTCACGTAATACGTTATACGTTATTGGTTATACGTTATTCGATATACGTTCTTCGTTACACGCTAGACGTTATACGTTATTGGTTATACGTTATTCGATATACGTTCTTCGTTACACGCTAGACGTTATACGTTATGGGTTATACGTTATACGTTACACGTTATACGTTATACGTTATACGTTATACGTTATACGTTATACGTTATACGTTATACGTTATACGTTATACGCTATACGTTATACGTTATACGTTATACGTCATAGGTTATACGTTATACGTTATACGTTATACGTTATACGTTATACGTTATACGTTATACGTTATACGTTATACGTTATACGTTATACGTTTTACGTTATACGTTATACGTCATACGTTATACGTTATACGCCATACGTTATACGTTATACGTTATACGTTATACGTTATACGCTATACGTTATACGTTATACGTTATACGTTATAGGTTATACGTTATACGTTATACGTTATACGTTATAAGTTATACGTTATACGTTATACGTTATACGTTATACGTTATACGTTATACGTTATACGTTATACGTTATACGCTATACGTTATACGTTATACGTTATACGTTATAGGTTATACGTTATACGTTATACGTTATACGTTATACGTTATACGTTATACGTTGTACGTTATACGTTATACGTTATATGTTACACGTTATACGTTATACGTCATACGTTATACGTTATACGTTATACGTTATACGTTATACGTTATACGTTATACGTTATACGTTATACGTTATACGTTATACGTTTTACGTTATACGTTATACGTCATACGTTATACGTTATACGCCATACGTTATACGTTATACGTTATACGTTATACGTTATACGCTATACGTTATACGTTATACGTTATTCGTTATACGTTCTTCGTTACACGTTATACGTTATACGTTATACGTTATACGTTATACGATATACGATATACGTTATACGTTATACGATATACGTTATACGTTATACGTTAGACGTTATAGGTTTCACGTAATACGTTATACGTTATTGGTTATACGTTATTCGATATACGTTCTTCGTTACACGCTAGACGTTATACGTTATGGGTTATACGTTATACGTTATACGTTATACGCTATACGTTATACGTTATACGTTATACGTTATACGTTATACGTTATACGTTATACGTTATACGTTATACGTTATACGTTATACGTTAGACGTTATAGGTTTCACGTAATACGTTATACGTTATTGGTTATACGTTATTCGATATACGTTCTTCGTTACACGCTAGACGTTATACGTTATTGGTTATACGTTATTCGATATACGTTCTTCGTTACACGCTAGACGTTATACGTTATGGGTTATACGTTATACGTTACACGTTATACGTTATACGTTATACGTTATACGTTATACGTTATACGTTATACGTTTTACGTTATACGTTATACGTTATACGTTATACGTTATACGTTATACGTTATACGTTATACGTTATACGTTATACGTTATACGTTATACGTTATACGTTATACGTTATACGTTGTACGTTATACGTTATACGTTATACGTTACACGTTATACGTTATACGTCATACGTTATACGTTATACGCCATACGTTATACGTTATACGTTATACGTTATACGTTTTACGTTATACGTTATACGTCATACGTTATACGTTATACGCCATACGTTATACGTTATACGTTATTCGATATACGTTCTTCGTTACACGCTAGACGTTATACGTTATTGGTTATACGTTATTCGATATACGTTCTTCGTTACACGCTAGACGTTATACGTTATGGGTTATACGTTATACGTTACACGTTATACGTTATACGTTATACGTTATACGTTATACGTTATACGTTATACGTTATACGTTATACGTTGTACGTTATACGTTATACGCCTTACGTTATACGTTATACGTTATACGTTATACGTTATACGCTATACGTTATACGTTATACGTTATACGTTATAGGTTATACGTTATACGTTATACGTTATACGTTATACGTTATACGTTATACGTTATACGTTATACGTTATACGTTATACGTTATACGTTATACGTTATACGTTATACGTTATACGTTATACGTTTTACGTTATACGTTATACGTCATACGTTATACGTTATACGCCATACGTTATACGTTATACGTTATACGTTATACGTTATACGCTATACGTTATACGTTATACGTTATTCGTTATACGTTCTTCGTTACACGTTATACGTTATACGTTATACGTTATACGTTATACGATATACGATATACGTTATACGTTATACGATATACGTTATACGTTATAAGTTAGACGTTATAGGTTTCACGTAATACGTTATACGTTATTGGTTATACGTTATTCGATATACGTTCTTCGTTACACGCTAGACGTTATACGTTATGGGTTATACGTTATACGTTATACGTTATACGTTATACGTTATACGTTATACGTTATACGTTATACGTTATACGTTATACGTTATACGTTATACGTTATACGTTATACGTTAGACGTTATAGGTTTCACGTAATACGTTATACGTTATTGGTTATACGTTATTCGATATACGTTCTTCGTTACACGCTAGACGTTATACGTTATTGGTTATACGTTATTCGATATACGTTCTTCGTTACACGCTAGACGTTATACGTTATGGGTTATACGTTATACGTTACACGTTATACGTTATACGTTATACGTTATACGTTATACGTTATACGTTATACGTTATACGTTATACGTTATACGTTATACGTTATACGTTATACGTTATACGTTATACGTTATACGTTATACGTTATACGTTATACGTTATACGTTATACGTTATACGTTATACGTTATACGTTATACGTTATACGTTATACGTTATACGTTATACGTTATACGTTATACGTTATACGTTATACGTTATAGGTTATACGTTATACGTTATACTTTATACGTTATACGTTATACGTTATACGTTATACGTTATACGTTATACGTTATACGTTATACGTTATACGTTCTACGTTACACGTTATACGTTATACGTTATACGTTATACGTTATACGTTATACGTTATACGTTATACTTTATACGTTATACGTTATACGTTATACGTTATACGTTATACGTTATACGTTATACGTTATACGTTATACGTTGTAGGTTATACGTTATACGTGATACGTGATACGTCATACGTTATACGTTATACGTTATACGTTATACGTTATACGCCATACGTTATACGTTATACGTTATACTTTATACGTTATACGTTATACGTTATACGTTATACGTTATAGGTTATACGTTATACGTTATACGTTATACGTTATACGTTATACGTTATACGTTATACGTTATAAGTTATACGTTATACGTTATACGTTATACGTTATACGTTATACGTTATACGTTATACGTTACACGTCATACGTTATACGTTATACGTTTTACGTTATACGTTATACGTTATACGTTATACGTTATACGTTATACGTTATTCGTTATACGTAATATGTAATACGTCTTACGTTTTACGTTATTCGTTATACTTTCTTCGCTACTGGTTATACGTTATACCATATACGTTATACATTATACGTTATAGGTCATACCGTATACGTTATACGTTATACGTTATACGTTATACGTTATACGTTTTACGTTATACGTTATACGTCATACGTTATACGTTATACGCCATACGTTATACGTTATACGTTATACGTTATACGTTATACGTTATACGTTATACGTTATACGTTATACGTTATACGTTATACGTTATACGTTATACGTTATACGTTATACGTTATACGTTATACGTTATACGTTATACGTTATACGTTATACGTTA